>NC_092204.1:52088539-52130368 GCF_043381705.1 Parasteatoda tepidariorum
TAATGTTTTTTTCTGTTTTAATTGATTTCTCTATTCTGTACAATTAAAATAAGTATTGAGAATGTTTAAATATAAAGTTAGTTTACTTCAGTGATTATTTGTTATTTTTTATATTGTTTTTTATCATGTTTGTAAATTTCCAGTCTTGCTTTGGAGATTAAATAAAAGAGGTTGGAAAAAAAATCTAGCTGTTTTTATAGTAAATTAAGGTAAAGGAAACTTGTGAAATTTATATCTTTTTAGTAGGATTCTGTTTTTAAATTTCTATGACTGATGTTTTTTAATTTTTTGGTAAAGATATCGAGTCAAACTGTATTCAGGGGTGTCACAATAGCAACTGTTACAATTGTAAATGGTGCTAAGTTTTTTTTTTTTAAAGTCTTAATTGGTCCTCCTAGGTCCTCTTTTTGCTACAAATGGTCCTCTTTTCCCTTTTTTCTTGTCTAAAATATGTTGGGAGCCCTGCTTCTGTGATTTCAGAATTTTTGTTATTTATTATTTTTTAATTTTATCAATTTAAAATTCTGGCTGAAACAAGCCAGTCATTGGCGAATTTTTTTTATTCTAAAATGAGACCAGAAAAATTATCCCCTCCCCCCAATTTCATGATGTTCCGAATATCTGAATTTGTAATAAAATCCCCACTCACAGTCATATTTAATTAAACTGTATCGTGAAAAATTATGGTGTTCTTTCAAAAAATGAATTTCTAGAATGAATCATTTGAAGAGCGAATTATCTTTTAAACTTCTGTGATTTCAGAATTTTTTTTGTTGTTTATTATTTTTTTTATTTTATCAATTTAAAATTCTAGCTGAAGCAAGCCAGTCATTGGCAAATTTTTTTTATTCTAAAATGAGACCAGAAAAATTAGGAGCATTTCTTTCCTTTCTGGTGAACAAGAAAAGTATCTTTAAAATATAATTCTGCTGGAAAAAGGAAAGAAAAAAAATATTATTTGCTTTCTTATTTTTTTCAGCTATTTTATTTCTTCAACTCTTTCTTTACTCTGTTTTTTAAATTTAAAATCTGTAAATATGAAGAGGCAGAGTATAACAGTTTTGGTTATACGTATCATTTAAATTAATGTTATTATAGTGCTATTGTTGTTTTTGTCGAAGAAAATAGTAACTTCGTTAAGTCATGAAAAATTCTTGGAATTAGTCATGGAAAGTCATGAATTTGAAAATCTAAAATGTGGAAGATACCCTGTATATATTTAAATATATGCTAGCACTGAAAGTATGAATAATGGATAAATAATTTGATTTGTAGTAAATACATTTGGTATTATTTTTATTGTAATTTATCTTATTACTTATAGTCCTGATTATCAGAAAATTGCTGTGGCATTATTAGATAGTACTGTTCAAGTATTGTTTGTGGACACATTAAAAGTAAGCTGTATTTGATGCATTTCTACTTATTAATTATTAAAATATTTAAAAATCAACTTATATTTAAAGACTAAAATAAGTTATTTTGATACATTATTTTATTGGTAATTTGTCCTGTTTGTTTTCACTACTGTCAGAAAGAAATTTAGCACTATGTACTATTCTGTAAATTAAATATTTCTTTGTGAATTTTTGTAAAAAAGTATTTTGGATTTGATTTTTTATAATAATTTTTAAGCATTTTTTATTGGTATTTTTTTTTTATTAATTGTTTATTCGCTATGTTCTTAAATATTTTTATGTACTCATAAGCTGATTCAATTTATATTTTTTCTGCATAAATTAAATTTAATAATTAATAACTGATTTATACGCTTATCAGTTTTAATTTTTTAATTTGTTACCATATTACAAAAATGTTAATTTTTTTTATATATTATTATTATATAAAATAATATTTTTCTACTTTTCAAATAGCAATAATTTTTTTTTTTGACTAATTAATGAACTGTTTTTCAGTTAGTGGTTTTGATGTAATTATCAATTTTTATACTTGAAGGCTTTATTTGAATAGAGGGTCTATTTTATCTTTGTTCATTTTAAGCTATGGAGCCTTAAAGTCTTATGAATGTACTGTTTCTTTTGACTTTTCTGATTTATGTCCTTTCCCCTGTAAAATAAGATATGATTGAGTTACATAATTATACACACAAATATATATATATAGATCTAATAGCAGGACAACAACCGCGTTATTTTTGGTAGTGTTTTTAAATTACATTAGTAGAAACATAAGCCGATAGATTTTAACAGGCTTTATTTATTAGAGTATGGTGTAAACAGAAGTCTCACCCACTCTCCCAGCTGGATAGGGGTGGACTAATATCAAGACAGTGGCTGCGAAGATTAGGTTGGCAACATCGTACAGCAAAAGACGCACAAAAACAATCGCTCCTGCTTTAAATACTAACAGAGAAGGAGGTGAAAAGGCTCGATTCATACATACCTTGTAACTCTACGCATCATCGATAATAATTTAATGCTTCCTAATATGGAAGTAAAAGAGGGAAAGATTCTAATCTTCTCCTTTGAAATATAAATCTAATTATCATTCATTGGTATGTTTTCAGCCTTGAAGTTCCAAAATAGAATATCTCTACAACTGTTCTTTACCAAAGACATTTTATGAAAAGAGTTTTAATGCTTTTATTAAAACAAAAGTATTTATAATTTTTGTATTACATATATATTATATAATATGCATATATGGAGCTGAACTACTATTCAAATAAGGTCTTTATCTTTAAGTAGAAGGTTCCTGTATGATTCATTTAAAAAATCCTTATCTTCCCAAACAGCTTGCATTTTCACTTTATGGACATGCTTTACCAGTGACATGTATGGACATCTCTCATGATAGTACATTAATTGCAACAGGCTCAGAAGATAAAGATGTACGAATTTGGAGTATGGAGTTTGGAAGTTGTAATAAGTTTTTAAAGAAAGCTCATGATAAAGGGTAATCTTAATTAATTAGACTGATTTTTTAACAGTACTCATACATTAAAAAAACATAAAATGGTTAAAATAATATATCACTAATTAAAATTTTGAGATTATATATCTGTAGACATTTTTTCAGTTAGTGTAAAATTTAATTTCATCCATTTTAGTGCAGTAACAAGTTTGTATTTTAAGTATTTTCATGAACAGGGTGCCCGGCCATGACCCTCCTAAATATATATTTGAATCATTGTCAAAAATAAAGTAAAAAGGGTTTCTTTATCAGGGACTGTAAATTTGCATTTAATCGAGAGAGAATATTATATCGAAAACTGTCAAATCACTACTAAGGAAGGTAGTGGGAACTATATCATAGATTCTTGGATGCTTGATAAATCTTGCTGGTGTTTCTAATAATTTTCTTTTAACTCCTTTCTGTTTCTCTTGACAATCAAACAAGTTTAGTGTTTTCTGTTCCATCTTCCTTACTAGAGATTCATTAAATTTTAATTTTTGATCACTGTGTTTGCTTCTTTGCACTTAATTTTTACAAGAATTTTGAAAATATACATTATGGGTATTCATTAGTATATATTTTTTCTTCTGACAATCAAACTGAATTTTTTTTTAATATTTTTTTTTTCTGAAAATTTGAAGAATATTTTTTCTTCTAACAATGAAACAGGTTTAGTGTTTTCTGTTCTGTCTTTACTTGTAATTCATGAGATTTCTTTCTTTTTTATTTTATTTTAATTTTGGTCCCTGATGTGTATACTTTTTAAACTTAATTTTTATAAGTATTTTATAACTATACATTATGGACATTTATTAATAGATATATTTTTTCTTCTGACAATAAAATTGAATTTTTTCTGAAAATCAGAATTTCTTTCTTTTGAGAATCAAACAGGTCTAGTATTTTCTGTACTGTCTTTATCACCAGTGATTCATTAGATTGCTCTAGTATTTTTCCCTTATTTCAATTATTTTTTTTTATCAAGGTGTACACTTTTTTAAACTTATTTACAATAATTTTTTTAAAAAGACATACGTTATTGATAGTCATTATGGAGCTACCATATTTATTTAGACAACAGTAACTTATTATCTAAATATTTTATAACATATTATACATTTATATATATAAATTATTTAGATAACTTGTTTTTTCAACTTTTTGCTATCATATATTTTCTTAAGCATTGATAATTTATCTACGTATGGCGACTGGTCTTGAGAAAAATTAATCCTAAAAATTAATGCTAGTTTAATGGCTTTTATAGTTTTTCTTAAATTGACATTGTTTTCTATGAAACTGGTTTAAATTATCAGTTTTATTTGAAGGTTTTGTTAACTGATGCTATAAACTAATAAAAAGAAAAACTATGAACTTAAATGATTATAAGCAAGGAGTATTTTTTCTGCATCTATGTAGTTGAATTAAGAATAACTAGTTTATAATAACTAGTTTATAATAACTAGATAACTTAAAATAACTAGTTTATTATAAATTTATAAGATAAATTATCTATAATAAAATTCATAATATTTTGTTGTTCTAGGATTACTTGCATAAATTTCTTACCAAAAACACATTTGTTTTTCACTGGTAGTAGAGACAATACTGTTAAACAGTGGGATGCTGACAATTTTCAAAAAATTATCACCCTGAAAGTGAGTAAAATGTTTAATTCTAACTCTAATTTAATTCTAGAAAGGAAAATATTTGGTGTTCATCAAACATAATTATGTTTCTTATTAGTTAAATGTTATTTTAATAGTTGACCTTTTCTGTTTAAATGAATGATCATATGTTATGAGGATAATACTAACTTCAAATGTAAAATAATGTTATTTTTAAACTTTGTATTGCACTTATATAATTTGTGTTACATGGTGAGGAAAACCTCCCATGATTAGTCTGGCGGCAAGGGGACTCTAACCCATGGTCCGTCTACCACTGAGGATATTTTATGTCAGCACTATGGTTTGTGCAAGCCGGGTGTGAACAGCCATCACTGTAATTCGAACTCAGTTCACCTCATTAGGTGGCAACCGAATTATCCCATATGTAAAAGAAGAGGGGGGGAAGGTTGGCATCCTAAGTCCACTGCCAGCATCTTTTTTGATTTTGAGCCAACTTTTTTGCCATTAAATCAAAGCCTACAAACCACTATTTTTATTCAGGTTTCACAAATCAGATTGCAGGGGCGCAGGGCCGGATTAGCCTATAGGCACACTAGGCACGTGCCTAGGGCATACGAAATTCAGGGGCCTGCGAAAAACTTGGGAGAAAAAAATTTGTTGACAAAAATAATTTAGCTTTAAAAACAACAAGTGTATTTTGCACAAAATTATGAAGATACATATAAAAATATAGGGGAGAGTCGGGTAGCACCGCCCAGCGGGTACCCCCGCCCACAGTCAATTTCATGTGTATAGATTATTTTTTCAAGTCAATGGGCCATCGGACATTAGTTGTTATATTAAAAAAAGATTATTTTCAAAGTTTCAAGTATTTATGCAGCTGGTAACATGGTAAGCAATAGTTTTGAAAATATGTAGAATACAGAAGTCATGAAATTCAGAAAAATTGATTGAATGTTTCGATTAAACTTCCTTTTAATACTAAAAAAATAATTTTTTTTATACATGCAGNTATTCTTAATGCAATGTGAACGTTAAGAAAAGTATTCACAAGTTTATCTTTAACATTGTTATCGATTGAACTAATCATAATGGTATTATTGATATCAACTGCATACCTGCCAAGTCTCCTGTTTTTTAAATGAGACTCCCGTATTTTAAGCCTACCTCCCGTTTACCCGTATTATCTTTAATTTCTCTGCATTTTTTGAAGAAATTTTTTAAAAAATTAATTTTGACGCTAAAATATCCGCATATATCAAAAATACTTCTCTTATTTCTCAACAGATGGCGCTGTAGTCAGTTCGACAGTTCTTGCGTTGACGCGTCGGCCAAACTGAATGCAGTGAGAATGCTACTGTTAATCGTTTTTCGCCAATAACAAACGCGTTATTTACTTAGGTATCTGGCAATAACTTCGCTTGTGTTGTTCGCTTTCGTAATTTTACCGCTCGTTTAGACAAAAGTGGATTTCTATTTTCAGAACCATACCAAAACAACCGCCATTATTTCTGAATTTGCTGCTGTTAGCCAAAAAAAATCTTGTAGATGCATTAAAAGAACAATCATTTTCCTTAGCTACGGATGGTACAAATGACACTGACAGTAAATTATATCCAATGGTTGTTACATATTTTGACAGAAGTAGCAACAAAATACAGCCAGCATTATTAGCAGTGCCTACTCTTATTGGGGATAGCACTGGCCAAAATATTGGCAATCTAATGATAAATAAATTAGAACACTATGGAATACCCCTTACAAACTGCATTGCATTTGGGGCGGATAATGCAGGAGTAATGATAGGGAAGAAAATGGAGTTGCTGCTGTGCTTAGGCAACAAAAACGAACCGCTTATTGTAATTGGATGCTTATGCCATTTGCTTAATTTAGCCGTGGAGAAAGGAGCTGCTTGTTTACCTCTAAACATTGATGAGTTATTAGTAGATGTTTATTATTATATTGACAAAAGCTCTAAAAGGAAAGAAAAACTGGAAATGTTTGAAAGCTACTATAACTGTGAAATTAAGAAAATTTTAAAACATGTTACAACTCGCTGACTGTCCACAACAAAGTGTCTGGAACGTTTATTATCTTTGTGGATTCCTCTGCTTCAGTTTTTTAAATCTGAAATTGGAAAAAAGAATGTTAAGTCTAATAACTTAAAATTCTATACTATTCCAAAAAGGAAACAAAATGAAGTCAAAGATACAGATAAAAGTTTGCAAAATAAGGACAAAGAGCCTAAAAAGCGAAACATTAGCTGTGTGGATGATTTTGATGACAGGGCAAAAAAACGAAGCAAAATATCAACTAATGATAACAAAATGTTTTTATCAAGGCCAGAAAGACTTTTTTATCTTCTTTCATCTGATGTGAATAAGGCTTATTGTTATTTAGTTTTATATATCAATCCAATCTTTGATAAAATTAATACAGCTCTTCAGACACAAGCTCCCCTTATTCACAAATTAAGGAAAATGCTAATAGAATTTTTTAAGGAGATTTTGAGCAAATTTGTTAAGGCCATAATCATGAAACAGAGTACTGATATATTAACTGTGGCTTATCACTGTTCAGAGAACCAGCGAACAGATGATGATTTGCTCATAGGCGAAAGAGCAAAAAATATTGTACAAGAATTAACTGTAAAAGAGAAAACACATTTTTTTAAATATGTACGACAGTTTTACATCACAATGTGTGATTATATGTTACACAAGTTCCCGTTTAGGGATGAAGTTCTAATGCATGCTGAAATATGCAATTTTGAGAACATTGAAAATTCTTCATTTTCTTCAGTTAGATACTTTCTTAATAAATTTCCTATTTTGCTGAAAAGTAAAAATGTAGATGAAGAAATTGATAAACTTCAATCAGAATTTGCTACTCTCCAAGCTACAGAAATTCCTGAAAGTATAAAACAAGAGGAGAGAATTGACTCATTGTGGGTATCAATTGGACAACTAAAGAATGAACTGCATGCCAAACAATTTCAAAACACTGCAGATGCCATGTTAGGGATCCTATGCATTCCGCATAGTAATGCAGAGTGTGAAAGAATTTTTTCCAAAGTGAAAAAAATTCGAACTGAATTTCGTTCTTCACTTTCAGATGAAAAGCTAGAAAACTTACTGTTAATGAAGAGCAATTTATCTGATTGTTGTTATGAACAGGATTTTGATAAAAAATTTTTAGCTAATCAGCTACCTATCAGCTACCTATGTTCGCAACATGAATGTGTAAAAATTTTGTAAAATAAAAGTTGCTTAAAAATATGAAAATTATTTAGATGTTGATATTTTTAGTTTACATAATTATTAAAAAAAATCTTTAGACTAAGATTTATACATCTATTCTATACTGCATTGAATTTTAATGCTTATATTATTCCCAATTTAGCATTTCTCTTTTTGATTTACCTGTTTATGAATGAAGTATCATAACTGTTTGTAGCCTAAAAATGTCGCTAGTAAAATCTCCGTTATTTTATTTCTCTAATGTTGGCAGGTATGCAACTGCAATATCGGCAGCATGTCGGTATTGCAGATAAAGTTCGATAAACAAATTTGTAAATTAAAATTCATATTAATAAAAATGTTAAAAAAATATGCAAGAAAATTTTAGCATATATTTTGAAAAGAGGGGAGAGCCCAAAAACGGCTATGCCTAGGGCCCACGAAAGGTATAATCCGGCTCTGTGCCTAGGGCCTACGAAAGGTATTATCCGGCTCTGCAGGGACGTAACGATTAAGATAAGTCCTCAGTTGAAGAAACCATGCAGCGAAATACAGATTATTTTTAATTCTAATTTTCTAGCTTTAAAATATTTTAGGTTAAAACCTATTTAGTTAATTTTGAAAATTCAGAGTAATACTTAGCAAGTGATTTCCAAGCATTGCAATTTAAATGGCAGGTTTTAATATTTTGGTTATGTCTGATTTTAAATTTTCTTTCTACAGTACCAGAAGAGGGCAACTTTTTCATATTCGCATGATTAGTTTGCATCACTATACATAAATTTTTGATTAAGGATTTTTGACAATATATTTTGAAGAATATATACTGCCTCTGTTAAATGGATAGTATATATTGTTTACTTGATTTTAATTTGAAATCATAAACTTAAGTGCTATTATTAATTTTTTAGGGCCACCAGAATGAAGTGACAGCTATAACTGTTTGTCCTGATGGTTCGTTTGTAGTGACTTCTTCTCGTGACAAATCTTTACGATTGTGGAATAAGACAAGAGAGCCACTGGTTTTGCAAGAAGAGCAAGAAGAAGAGGTGAATTGTGGGCTTCAATATATGTTTTAACTATGTTCTTAGAAATAAATTCTATTTGTTTTAATGACTTATGTGTTTTATTTTTTTGCTATAGGAAAAGGAAGATCTTGAGGCAACTGAGGATTTACCTCCAGTTAGTATAAATTTTTCTGTAAATTTTTATTAATTTTGCATCAACTTAATTTTATGCTAACAGTAGCGTGAAGGATGCGCTTTGTCAAATCACTTAAAGTTAGAGTTAAAATCATTTACTTAACTGCATATTTTTCAATAAATCCTGTTAATAATGGCCCAAACTAAAAAGATTTACTCTGATTTCAAATTGAAACGATTGGATTGTTTGAATATAATTTGATTTTTTATGTTACTTTTCATTGTTTATATATAACGATTGGATTGGAACTTTAAAAGCAATAAATTTATTATTTACTATACATAATATTAAAAATATTAATTTTTTGCAATATTTTTAAATTTAGTATATCATTCAAACCATAACTTTTTCATTATATTTTTTAAACAAAGAAAATTTCATTTTCCCAGATTCCAGGAGAGGTTAATAAAGAGGTAGCACTATCAGGAATGAAGTCAGAGGAAACTATTAAAACAGTAAGTAATTTTCAGTAACTTTTTTTTTTGCTTTATATAAATGCAAAAGTAGAAATTGTAAATGTATTAAAAATTTTGAATGTGTTCTTTCTTGCTAATATAATTTACAAAACACTAATTTGGTTTATATATTTATTTTATATAAATTATAATTTTATTTTGTTAAGAATAAATATTTTTAGATTATTTACTCTTCTTTCCATTATCTTAGAAAAGTTTTAACTTATTTACTATGTTTTTTATTTTATTTTATGAACTTCAAATTTTTTTTATAAGTAGTATAGAATTCCGTTAACTTTCTATTTCTCTTGCTCATTGTCTTATTCTTTTATATACATTTATTTTCTTAAAATATTAAATATGTGAAACTATTTATTTTCCTTAGAGTAATGCAAGTAAGAAGGTGTTGGGTGTTCTAAAAAGGATAGACAATTTGAGAAACCATTAAAAATATACAATTATAAATAAATTATAAATATAAAATACTATACAAATACTTTACAATATAAGATACTGTACAACTATAAAATGCAATTTGAGAAACCAATAAAAAAAAATTTACTTTAGAAAATTAAATTTGTTGGATAATTTGCATTTTGCTCAGGAAGCTAGTCTCAAAACCACCCCAAGTCTCAAAATTAGTGATGAACAACAGATGGTGCTATTGACTTCTTTAGTAGTTAGATAGCCGTAGGTGGGCCTTTTTTCAGTTCTTGGTTTGGTGCTCCTAGCTGAAATCTTTTTCGTGTTATGTTTTTGACCATCCCAACAGAAATATTTACGGTTAATTTTATTTCCAGAATCAGATTGTGCCAATTTGATATGATGGTTACTTTGAAATTATTGTTTTATACCTTATTTTTTAGTTAACTGTGCCATCTGTTGAGGAACTTTGTTACTAATTTTGAAATTCTGTGAGAAAATAGTGATCAGCATAGCACACCTAATGCTACACCTCTTAATATTTTGTTTACTATTAAATTCATTATTCAAATTGTCAATCGTTTTCAGACACTGAGGAAAACAATGCCGACCTGGCACTTTCAAACATATTTTATGCATAACTGTATCTAAGAAGAAAATTTATAAATTCATTATAAAATGTTTAGTTACATGTAAAGAGTTTTATCGAATGTTTTTTAAACTTAAAGCTCTGAAGATCTTTTTATTCGAGAACATCAAATTGTTTCGCGGTGGCAGGATTTCTGCATATCTGTATTTTATGCTATAGAATAAAAGGTTTTTTTATTTATAAACTTTGGAATTTAGCTTTCTTAAATAGACTATTCCTTTAAGCAACAAACATCTTAATTGAAAATTTATCAAAACGAACAATAAATTCTTAACCTTTTCCTGAATATATGTTACAGATTCACCTAACTTATATTTGTAAAAATTCAAGACATTTATTTAATTGCTTGATGTATCTGTGCTCTTCTCAAAAGTTAGGAACAATTATGTTAATTAGAACAGAACTAGTTTAAAATTCCATTGGTACTGGTATTATTAATGCTAAATATCCACTACTAAGTACATTTCTATTTAATAAAATTGGAAATTTAATTTTTTTTCATTGAATTTTAGGACATGTGATTATCTTAAACAAATTTATGAAAGAAACCATCACTTACTTAATTTGATTGTTACTTACTTTGAACTGCTATTCAATTGTTAAAATGTCAAAAAACAAAAGGAGAAAACATTTTAAACCTTTGAAGAATTATTTTAAGGGTTCTCCAAATAAGCTAAAAGTACTGACTAAATCTATTTTCTACTAAAATAATAATGTCGTTTTGATTGTTCTATTGGACATGCAACAAGCATTCCAAAACAAAACATTTTCTAAAAATGTTTCAAACAGTGAAATATAGTATTTCTAGTACTACTAATGATTTGTTACTGTTATTTTCAAGTTATCATCCTATTGAAATTTTTTACTTATTTTTAAAATAAAACATCTAGAAATTATTGATATAACAACAACTTTTTTGTGTGTGTTATGTTGGCTTAGTTAACTAGTCCAACAATGGTCCTCTTTTTAGTAATAAAAAATAATATCCTAAGATAGTTGCAGAATTACAGTTACTTTTGCAAAAATTGATACTGATTCCTTTCACTAGACTTTTTTTTTTTAATATTTTCCTGTGAATTAAATTTAAACTCATTTGTTGTCAGACATTAAAGCTTAGACCTCTGTTATACAGGGTTTGACCTTAAATTTTACTTGAAAAATTTCCTCTAATTTTTTAAATTTTCTTGGCTGTCAGCAATTGTAACCACTAAACTGAGAAAATAAGGCAAGTCATTATTATTGAGCAAACTGTTGTATTATGAAATAACTGTAGTATTATTTAAATTTAAATGATTTGACAAATAATTACATTATCATGATTATATAATTATCATGAATATATTAAAAACTAAACTCAGTGGCGCGACAGCCCATAGAGGGCCAAGGCCTACTGTGCCCATCTCAGTTTTCTTGACCTTGGACTCTGGGGTGCAGGAGCAGATGTTCCGGTCAGGTGGTCAGCCGAACGCGGAACCCCCAGTGTTTAGTTCCCAAGCATGCTTGGTACTCATTTATCGACCCACTGAAGGGATGAAAGGCTGAGTCAACCTTGCCCGGCCCGAGGATCGAACCAGGGACCTGTGGCACGACCGCGCGAGGCGCTACCGCTCAGCCACCGGGCGTCTCATGAATATATTATCTATGAATTTTTAAATAATTATATATAATAAGTTATTTTTCACATATAGGTTGATCAGTTGATTGAAGCTTTGAAAGTTTATTCTTCAGAAGTTTTAAAACTTGAAGAATTTGAGCTGGAATGTAAAAGTGTTGGAAAAAAGGTTAATTTTAAATCAATAATAATAATTGAAAACTCTTTTTCATATTTGTACATTTCTAAAATATGCATTTTGCATTTTTTAAACTTTTTCTTTAGCTTCCCACCCCAGCTGCTCATCCTTTGTTGACAGCTTACCGTGCATCTACACCTCTGGAATACATTAGAAAAGTTATAGTAAAAGTTAAATCAAGGTACAAAAGTGTGATTCATTGTTTTCTTTTTATATTTTATTTTATTTGCAATCCAATCATTGTTCTTTAATTAGACCTCCATTATAACAGAGATGAGTTTTTTTCGTTTGGCGGAATTCTGTTTTTTTTTTGTTTTTGTTTTTTTTTCCTTCTTCAATTAATAAAAGAAAAATTCTGCATTTTCTCAGAAAGTGCTGCTTTTTATAATGGCTGAAAAAACTTTGTTCTTCGCCCTTTTTCCTATCTATCTCAAGTTTAATTTGAAATTACATTCACTTGATTTAAAATCGCGGATTGCGGTTTATATTCATGCAATTAAAAAAACGCATCACATATATATTCAGGACGTGATTTAAAAATCTCTGATTAGAATTCATATTCAGATGATTTGAAAATCACACATTGAGAAGCATATTCAGGTGATTAATCATTTGTTTCAGAAAAAGTTTCAAAATTGTTAAAACCATTATTTTCTTCAATGTTACCACACAATAAATGCAAAACTCTTTGAATGTTGGAAGAGTTACATGATCCCCTTAATTCTTATTTTAAGAGGTGATAATTTATGGTCATTCAAAATGCTTATGACTATCTTTTTAAAGGAATACAATAAATTTATCAATAATGCTTTTCTTATTTAAAAATTGTATTCACTCTTCTTGTGCTATGTCAGTCATATTGTGTGGTTTCTTTTAAAGTTGAAACATGTGACTTTTTTAGTTATCTTGATGTATGTTATTTATCGATAATAGCACCCCTAGCAGAGCTTATTATTTTTAATACTTTTTTCACCTATGAAGTATTATTTTAAAGTTCACTTTTACGATATATTAATATAAAGAAAAAGTTGCCTTAGTACCAACTTTTTCTGCTATTAAAATATGATAAAAAAAATAAAACAATTCTTTGTTCAAGTTGGCCAAGTATTTTTTATCTATGAGTTAATACTAACAGTATTCCTGTGCTTTCACGATACAACAACATCACATTATGACAATCATTTTTGCTCAAACCAAGAGGGTAGTTATATCGAGCATTGACTGTGTGATTTTTCATATTGTTATTTATTCCTTAATTTCCTTTTTTCTAGTGAACTGGAGGGTGCTTTGATGTACCTACCCTTTAATTATGTTTTAGATTTCTTGAGAATATTGTCTGAATTTACTGATAAAGGTTGGGAGACTGAACTTTGTGAAAAATGCACGTCATTTTTAGTAAGGTAAGTACCAATTTTCCTTTTTTTTTACTATATTTTCAAAATTTACATATACCTCCAAAAAAATTAAAAATACCCAGGAACCATTCTTTAGCTTTCACCAGTTCACTTGCTCAGACAATTTATTGTTCAATTGATATATATATATATATATTCTCCAGTGCTTGACTAGAGAATGACTGACGTCATACAGGCATCTGAAGGGTAGATTTGTTGGCCACTTTTCCAGGGGCTCCATATTAGGTGGGCCAACATTGCTCCCACAGTAAGGACAGATAGTACAAAGAATGAAAAAACATCCATGCTTTGCCCGGGATCAATTGATGCATTAATTCAGTTATTTAGTGATGCATACTTACCAACTCCTTATTTCTCTTCATTTTGAAGAACGTGAAAACTTGAGTATGCCATCAAATTAGGGATGTAACACATATTCTGCCACTTTTCTGTGGTCAGGGATTTTTTTTGGGGGGGGAGGGTGAGATGATTTGAATAGATTTAACTAAGAATACTCTAAAATTCTGTTGTTTGCTATACATTATTAGAAATATGTTTTACACNTTTTTTTTTTTTTTTTTGTAACTTTACAACTTCAGTTTTTTTTATAATAGCTGTTATTCTTTTTTATTTATCTTAAATATTTTTTATTATCTTAAATATTTCTATTATTGTTTTTTTTCCTTACCCCATATTTATAATATAGCTAAGTTTTGATTATTTTACTAAACTTTTTTACATAAAAAAGTATTTATCAGGGTGCGTAGCATTTTTGAAAAGTGCTTAAATGTGCTTATTTTTGATTTACGTTATTTAGAAGTGCTTTTTTTTTATTTGGGGTTTGTAAAAAGTGCTAACTTTTTTATCTTTTAAAAAAAGATTTTTTCTTTGCCCTGTCGATTGTCTTTCTAAATTACAAAAAATGCATGATTTTTACAATTTTCTCTGCAATATTTATCAGAAACTATTTATTTCATCATGATTTTGAAAGTGTTTTTTAATTTTATTGATTTTATGTTTATAAAGTAAGAACTTTAAAAGATAGAAAAAAATAATTTCTATTACTACAGCACTGATCCTAATTATGATATTTTTTTAGTGAGTGATTAAATATATTTTTTGAGTGCTTAAAAGGTGCTTATTTTTTGTTGAAAAATCTGGCTACGCACCCTGATTATAATTGATTTTTTTTAAAATAAAAATGTTATTCAGTTGGCGAATATTTGGTACTCGGCTGATTCACTAATCGCTTCGTCCCTCTATCAAATTATATTTTATTCACAGGAATGTTATATATTTGTTGGAATCTATTACTACTTTACTTAAACAAAAAATGTATTGTTATTTCATTAGATCAATAATGCATTGTTACCACCTTCCCATTACTTTTCATTCTTTGGAAAAACTTAGAAACTTATGCATACCATTGAACTACATTTTTCTTCTGAGGGATGCTATATTTGTTGAATTAAAAAATGTGGCATTCGTTACTACACTACATAAAAAATGTAGTTTTTTTTTTCATTAGATCAATAATTACAATGTAGAATACATAATTTTCAGCTTTATCTAAAAATTTTTTAGATTCTAATTTTTTATATCATCAAGTAAGTTTTGAAAAAAAATTTAAATTCAATGCAAAATCAAAATCTTATTAAAATTGAACATCATTTGTTTCTCTTGTTGAACAATAGTTTTAATTAATATGTAAATTTGTTTTTTGATGATTACAGAATCCACTTTGGACAGATTTTGACTTCTCAAAATTTCCAGCCTGTTATTGAAAAGTTAAAAGAAAAGCTTTTTGGTCAAGTACATCATATGAAGGTAATGTATTTTATAAATTTATTACATACTACAGTAACTTGGCAATGGATTGTGCATGCCAGAAAAATTTGCCAATCCAGGGCCTCCATTCTTGACTAAAATGTAACTATTTTCTATGAAAATCAAAAGATGACCATGGCTGCTACTTCATAAAAAAAAAAGCAGCTAGCCAAAAAATAACTGCTGAAAATAATGTAAAATGACATGAATTTGAAAGCCATTTCTCTGAAACTAAAAATCAATGTTAACTGAAATAGAAAATAAATTATGCACTGAAAAGTAAAAAGGCATGAATGCATCATAAGTGATGTCTTGAAATCGCGTGTAGTAATTACATTGTAATACATGGAAGAAATGATAAATAAGTGCCAAAAGAAATTATAGAAAAAAAAGCATGCTCATTTAGGATAGAATAGTCATGAATTAACTGCATAAGAAAGTGATAGCTCTTATTTGAAATTCAAGTGTCCTAATATCGCATTTAAAATATTGGAGTTTAAAGAACCACATGGAAATAATCTGGGAAAAAAAAAGGATAAATAAGTGTGGAAAAACTTTCAGAAAATATTGTACAGCTCTGATGAAATTTCACGATTTGAGCATATCAAAATGTAAACACTCAAATTTGAAATTTATGCGCCTTAATAACATGGTATTAAAATATTGGAATTTGGAAAATCACATGGAAAAGGCTGAACTATGAAAACAATGTGGATCAACAGTGGAATCAATGCATTAAGAATTGCAAAAAAGTTATTACTAAAATTTGAAATTTCAAACTTAAAAAACCATGGTTGAAAAAACAATAAATAACCGTTGAAAAATAGAGTCTGAAAACTATGTGGATTTACTATTGAATCATTACAAATTAATCTCGTAAGAGAGTTCAAAATTCGTAAGTTGTGATCAAATTAAAATTTCGGGTTTTGTAATATCAGCATTCATTAGCATCATATTGAAATATAGGTAGTAATGTGGAAATTACTAAAAAATCACTTTAATTTTCAAGAGAATCAGTGTAAAAATACCAGTATTCTTAATTTGATCATACACATCATGCCACACAATCAAGATTGAAGAGCATGTGAAACAGAATTTTTTTAAATCAAAATTTCAAACAGGACGACACTGCAAAAGCTTTGCCTAGAATGAATTCTTATTTTACAGGAAAACCACCTTAATGAGTGTTTTTAAAATCCTTATCAAAATTAAAAATGAGTCAAAAATTAATTTCCAATTAAAAAAAACGCTATTGATTTTGAATTAATTGCAGCGAGGGAAATCAGAACATTGAAACAGGGTTAATTGAAGGTTTTAACTTAGAGCTATTTCTAAAAATTGCCTTGTCAATTTCACTTTGTTTCCTCAAACAATTAAATCAGTTTAGCTATTTATTTCATTCGCCTTCCCGTACTGTCATTTGTCAGAAATTGGTAAGGATTTGTTTCTTTCCTCAGTTAAATAATGATTTTCGACCCCTTATGTGAATACCTTTTTGTTTTTATTTATGATATAGAACCTGAAAAAGTTTATTTAGGGTTATCTTTAAGTAACACTCCGTATATTATCTCTACTCTTTTTTAGATTTTTTTTACCTATTGTGCTACTTTTAAATTCAGAGCATACTATTCAGGCTACTGTTATTAATTTCTGAGAATACTATTTAGATCACTATTTTTGAGCTTTGGGGCTTCTAAAACAACATTTTTGAATACTAACTTCAGTGGAGGTTCTGCAATTTTTTTTATATATTCTTTTAGTTGGGTATTAATTTTGCCAACATAAATCAGCTGGTATGCTATTACGTGTCCAAGAAATGCATCATATTTTTTTTTCAAGTCCCCTTTATGATCTTTGACGTTTTTTACGTATTACAGCACTCAAGCCAAAGCACTTGTATGTAATATATAGGGGGGGGGATTAAAACAGCATTTTTTTTTCTGAAAATTTATTCTATCAGAATTCCTAATTTATTGAGAGATTCCACATTTAAACACTTATGTTGTTTTAGCTTAAATTACTATTATATATCATTATTCTAATGGTGGTTTATCTTAATTCACTAGGTAAAAGCTATATTTATTGCACAGGAAACTTGAGGCGGATCTGTATTACTTATGAAATATCTATCAGTATTTTCTATTTATCTTTAACCATCTGTGCATTAGTGGTATTTTTTTGCGAAACAAAAAATTGTTGTTTCTTTAGAAATTAATATAAAATATAAATTAATTTATGAAATGGATAAAACACTATGGCATCTAAAGAAAAAGAATGAAAGTAATCTTCAAATTTTAGTCACGTGACGCGACTTTATAAAGCAAGCTACCAATTTCTTTACGTTTATAAAGGATAATTTTATTTTAACTACCATAAATGAAGTCGTCTATTGTGAGGAAAATTTTTAATATCCAAAAATTGTTTCAGGTTTACTGTAATTATATGTATAAATTTGTATATACTGCTGATGAGCAATTATTTTATTTTTTATTCCAGGATAAAATTGGATATGCAAAAGTAGTGAGCAATCTTCAACAAGTTGCAATTGATGCACGGGAGGAGGTATCTATGTTTTCTGAAGTATTGGAAAACGTTCAAAAGAAAAAGAAAAAAGCAAGGCGAAAACTAGAACGCCCAATCATAACTTATTCTTGAAAATATTTTTACATAAATTGTAAATACATTTGTATATACTCATGTTGAATAAACTTTTTAAAAAATCTTAATTTATTCTGACACAAATTCTTATACCCTTTATATATACAGTCAAGCTTGTTTCCTGTTGAAACTGAGGTACTTAGCTCTTTAAATAAGTGTGCTCATTATAGTCAACCAAAACAAAGTGCACAAAAATGAGCCAGAAAATGCTTTAAATGGGTTACCTTTTGTTGTTTTCATTTTTGCTGCATATAAAAAAATGTTTAAGTTTTGTTTATAATTTAGTATTGCTTTTATTGGGCTTGAAATCACTATTTCTTAATATAGTTGCACTTGGAGATTGTATTCATGGCATTAAATATGTTATCAAAAGCACCTTAATGGCTTAATGATGGCAAAATTAGCTCTGCGTTGAGTACTAAACCATCATATTAAAGTTTCATTCTGAATCATATTAAGGTTCAAAATAGTGGAAGCATTCAAATAATATTTTCTGTAAAGATTAAAGATCTTTATCAAATGTTTTGATTTTTTCCCCTCGACTTTGAGGTTACCCAATGTCAAAGATAAGAGTTAATAAGATAACTCTTATCTTTGGTGCAACACAAAAAAAGAAAAGCATGTGATGGGACGTATAGTTTACAAATATTTGTCCAGGAAAATTCATAATAATACATGAAATGAATAACTGAAGCAAAAAGGAGTACAATATATTTAGTTTGCATTTGGTAACATTTTCTGTTAATCATTTCAAAGACTATCCACTATTTCTTATTTTACCTGTAGACGTTTCCTATTCATTTATTGCTTATTTACTACAATTTTCCAGCGATTTGATCCTAAAAACTTTTTTAAACTGTTTTGAAGAATATGAAATTTTTACAAACAACCAGATACATTTTTTCTTACAAATTTAATGAATATTTCATAGAAGTTTAAGAAAAATTATAATGAGTTATGTTATAAAATATTAGTTATTAAATATGAGTTATGTTTGCAGCAGAAGAGTTATAAATTTAACATTAGATAGATGTATATTTAGCATTAGATCGATCCATCTTTTCAATCCTACTTATCTATTAATTTCTTTGATACTCGAATTTACTTTTCTCAAATAATACTTATAATTATGTTGTCCCTAAATAATACTTTTATTTACTTTTTTTTTTCAATGAAACTGGGGCACACAATACTTTTCAAAAGGTACCTTATGCCTAAACCTACTTGGAGCTATGAGATGCCTCCCAAAATACCTAACGGGCCACTCTTGCCCCTCCTGTTATACTAGGAATAAGGTTCGATGTATACGTTTCTATAAAGCTAATACACGAACGATTAAAGGAGCACTTAAATCGGATTAAATTATGACAAGTCAAATACTTAAAATTTCCAATAAGTTATTTCCTGAATTACAGAGCAGCAAAAAACAAGAGAAGTTTAATTGGTCCGATCGGTCTAGTCATCCGTGAAATCAAAATTTTTCAAAAATCTTTCATTCAGCTGCGAATTATGCTCTTCTATTTAAGGAATATTTTTGATTTCGTATAAATTTTTGTTGAGTTTTTTTTATGAGCACCTTGAATTCATTTTTCTCAAGAGGGTTCATGAAACCTATTTTCAACAGTATGAAAAAATTTTGTTCTCTTATATGCTTCATAAGATTATTACATTGAAAAAGTTTAAAATAAAATTGTTAGATAAAATTATTACTTCAAAAAAGTTTAGAAAAAATATGCTTTTTTTTTAAATCCATCTAACTCCACACGAAGCGAGATCGAAATTGCACAATTTTAATTGACAATGACAAAAAGAAATATATATAGTTTCATAACTTACAGTTGATTCAAAAAGTTGTTCATGAAAATTGTAAATCTCCATAGAGTTGGCCACAATGGCTTACGTGAGGCTCTCTTGAAAGATATTCTTTAATTTTGTGTATACTTTCACTTAATTGGTATTATTTGAGAATACGACTTTCGATCCTTGTGAAAAATTATTGAAGCAGGGTGGCCACCCACCTGGAATTATCAGGGAATTTTTTTTATACTGCAAAAAACCTGGAAATATCAGGGAAATTTGGATAAAAACCTGGAAAAATCAGGGAATTTTAAAGAAAAGCTGCAAATTTTTTTAATTTCACTAATTTAAATTATTTCATCCATTATACCCACTTTTTTTAGACGGAAATGTATCTCCAAGCAGTTGAAATATCATCAACTTAGCAATAGTTTGCTTGCATCAAAATTTGCTCCATTACAGCTCTGTTAAACTAGAATGACACATAAGAACTAACTATATACTAATATTTAATTTTACTCTTTTGTTGGTCAATATATGATTTTTGATTCAAAATTTTGTACCAAAACATTAAAAAATGAATAAAAAATCTTGCCAAATTGTCAAAATAAATTTTTTTTTCAAGATATGTTAAAAAAATAACATTTTGAATAAAATATTTTATAATATAGACACTTTTCTTGTACCCACATCTTACACTTTATTAGAATAAAGAAACTAAAACCTGGAAATTTTAAGATTTTTATCTGGAAAAATCAGGGAAATTTGAAATCTGATTTGAGTGGCCACCCTGTGAAGCCATGAATTCGGTTCGGTCTATTGTTCTCTATTTCTGCAACTGATACTAATAAATTAATATTTGTATTTTTCCATGGAATTAATTGTGTTTTTCTCAGAAAATATTATATACATACTCAGAAAATATATATACTTTTTATTTCTTTATATACTATCAATGTTTTTATCCACATAATTACCATCGTTTAGGTATAAACCTTTCAAATTTTTTGATGAACTATTGATACCATAAGCTCATTTCCTATTTCTGCAAATTTATTATTAATATTTATCATAATTATAAGACGATAAAACATTTTTCTTAGTAATCTTCTCTTTTTTTATATCATAATTTATTATTTGTACATCTGGTTTTGTTTGAGATCAAATCTCCCATTCAAAAATAGAAAAATTATTTTACGTCCATATTCGTCAGAACCGATAATTAATAAGGATAGAATTCTACGGAATAGTTACAGAGATTCGTCCTCGTAACAAAAATTCGTCATTTCTCAGTCAATAATTCATTATAAAATTTATCGTTAAAAAACTATCTATTATCATTATATTGATTTGGAATCTTATTTATCAAAGTTCATATGGCGATATGATTGTTTTGATTCTATGCTAATCTCGATATCGGCCCATTTTCCTCCGAAATCCGATTGACTACTTTGATTTTAATTTAAGTGTTTTATTTTATGATTTGTCACAAAAATTTTATGTGTAGATTGACGACACTTAAAAACCGCCAAATATGTAGCGGCGGTGGCGTTAATACGTAAGTACCGAATTTTTATTCCATACTTTTTTGAATCATATTGCTTCAAACATAAGAATATACAAGAAGTATACATAAACACATAATGTTATAACATTTAATTTTTCAAAAAAAGTATTTTGACAACAATTTTTATCAAAAAATTATAAACTAAAAAACGTAAAGCATAGAATTCTTAGGATAAAAAACGATTTTAAAAATTCTTTACATTGAAATAAAAACTTTCATATTCTTTCTTTTTTTTTTTATTCTTATACAGGTAGTTCTTAATCAGGCGTAAAAAACCATTCTGTAGAGAACTATCATCAAATAAGGAAAAAAAAATATTTATAAGCAAATTTTTTTATTACAAAAATCATAACACTCGCCTGTTTTATAAATCCGCAGAATTCCAAATGGAATATTCTTCATTTGAAAATTTTATTTTCAAATAATATATGCATAGATTATCCCTTCATTACTTTTAGATAACATACCACATATCAAAATTTTATAATTGTAAGATCTCGATATGAATTTGAATATGTAGCTTAAAAATAGAATAGCTGAATTCTAGTTGAAATTATTCTTTCAAAACTAAAAAATACTTACCAAGAAAATGATAAAAAAATTTATTAATATTCAGCGCAACAAGGGCGGCGCTAGTAGGGGGGCATGTTCATCCCCCCCCCCATCGGGAAAATTTTTAAGTTTCGTCGGGAAAATAGCCTGGTCACATTTTTTTCTAAATTATGTCAAAAATTTATTTACAAATGCCTAATAAAAATTTTTGTAGTTAACTTTTTAGTTTTTATTTATTTATTTTTAAGAAATAGCAACAAAAATTTATAAAATAAATTATAAATTCTAGGTAATTGTTGTTTCACTGCACTACTCATAACTTTGCCCATACGTTGTTAAAATAGAGACCGGATGCGATTAGACATGGGTGAAATTGACGACTTTTCGTACTCCTTTAGAAATCCTTTCCCTCAGACACATCTTAATTTTCTTGGAAACTTATCTTTCAAACTGCTATTCTTTTTTCTGGAGAAAGGGGATACCTCTTTGCCTAAATAACTGACAAAAGCCTAAGGGATAGAAAGATACGCAGGTCCTCTTCTTTACGAATTCTTTTTTATGTAATGTGTCTATCAATGGTTTATGGGATCACATAATTGCTTTTTAAAATTTTTAAGCAAAATGAAAGTATAAGAATAAAATAATTTTTTCGTCGTTTTTTTTTAAATGAGGAAAATCATTTGCTTATTCGGATTCAAGGTTTATACTTTAATCAACGCAATAAATATGCAGTCGGAAAAAAAAACAGTAACAAGATCTTTCTAATTTATTATTTTTTTTATCATTTTCTTAGTAGTTAAAAAAAAGATTGTTGATTGATTCAGAAAAACAATTAAACTGTTCGTATTCAATGTCTTAAAATATATATTAATAAACATAACAGATTCTCATTGACTTATTTTATGTACAGTGCATGAAATGGAAAAAGGGAACACCTTGATTACTTTTGATTTAATCATATTTTCACGTACAAAGAGTCTATACCATATTTTAAGTTACGAAAATGAACAGAAAACCGCATTCTGGTTTGGAAAAACATAAATGTTTGTCTATAGTTTTAGGTTTTAAATTTTCAAAATGGGAAGCAGCCGCAATCTGGAACATATGGTCTGAAGTAATGGCAAAGAGAGAGTTGGAAAGTTTGGGTCCTTTAATTTTAACTTCACTCTTCGTTTATAGCCCATTATCTCGAGAACTTTTTGAGTGTATTAAAAAATGTTTTCATAAAATTACAAAAAATATTTTATACACAAATCTTTAAGCAAAAATAATTTTAAAAAATTATTTGTTATTTTTTATTAGTTTATTAAATAATAGTAAAATATATTGAAATGTTCTACATATTTTTACATCCTTTTAATTTCAAAATACAAACTTTCAGAACAATCGATATATTAGTTTCTGAGTTATCAAATTTTAAAAAAGTCAGTTTGCTTAAAATTTTATTTATCTGGAATTATTCAGCCGATTTCATTCAAATTTTGTATTTCGCAATTTAAAATTACCTTCCATAAAATTATATAAAAATTTGTATATCTTGCTATTTTATTTTATTTTATCCGTCGTTGAACAACCGACCCAATTTTCGGGTTTGCAACTACTAATGTTCAACTCCGTAGCTTTGTAATTTTGAACCAATCCAGAAGGCAAGGAAACTCCTGAATAAGTACCCCCAGAGGTATTGATTTTTTACGGGAACATGGAGGACTTTGCGACTCGACAGATTTAACGTGCATCAGTCACCATTTACTACACGGGGATTTCAAAGTAAGTAAACATTTATTATTACTTTATTTAAGGGAAGTCGAGAAACTTAAGAAATGTAAGGTGTACAATTTTTTCATCATTTGCAATTTTAAATGTCAAAATGCAAAATTTAAGCAAAATCGATCAATAAGTCCTGAGAAATAAAAATAAAAAAACTCTTATTTTTCGAAATTTGGTTCCCTAACTTCTTAATTTTTGTGTCCAGTTTTTGTGACTTAAAATTCGTAACTATGAAAGCAAAAGCAAATTTAAATCGTAGAGGAAAGAATGTTTCGCGTTGACATGTAGTAAAAAATAATCTAACTGTGTGAAAGGTTATTCATTGCGGGCGTATGTCAATAATTCAATATGTAAAAAGCTTTTGCAGGGCGAAACAGAAATCTTGGTAGAAAGTGTGCTTTCAGCTTTGCGGAGAAACGATAACATAGGCAGACAAACAGCAGCCCGCCGTGGCATTTTTTTAAAAAAATGTAAGTTAGTTAATATTAGTTTCTCGGAGGCAAATTTAAAATTTGTAAATTGAAATATAATTACAAATTTAAGCTATATTGTTTGAATCTTACATTTTAAGCCGATGGACTTACTCTTATTCTCAAATGGAGAAATTAGCATTTTGCCGGACATAGATGTTCACTTTAAAAAAGCTTCTTTGAAAAGAAAAAGGAATCGCAAGGAGAAATTTTAAAAGTCTCTTGGTATTTATTTACAATATATATTAACATCGAGTCCCCTGATTAAAATAGCCTTTTTTTTTGTCCGTAAAATTATACTGTGTAACAATTTTAAAAAATTCAAATTCTACAATTTTATGGGCATAATCATTTCGAAGTTCGTTCAAAACGGGGCATGATATCTTTAGATAGAATACGTGGATGCAAAAAATATACTTAAAACTTTTTTTGCAAAACATTTAAATGATTCAAAAGTCAATCGATGCATATAAAATTAGCATTTTATATCAAAATGTTTTGTTAAATGTGCATGAAATTTCAAATTTTTATTAACGAATAATTTTTGTGTTATGAGAGTAAGAAGCGTAGAAATTTTTTGAAATTGTGGTTACTGCTACATCTATTTTATCTTCATTACAGAAGTAAATTTCACGCTTACAATGTATGGTAAATTGCACCATACAGTACAAAATACATCGATAACCGAAAAAAAAAAATTAGATTTAAATTCACATTGAAAGGAATCTGCACATTATGGTATCAATATTAGTGATTTTAGATTCTCAGAAACACACTTGAAAAAAAATGATGTGAGAAAAAAATGTAAAGTATAACATTCTTTTTAATTTAAATATTTTGAATTTATTTGTTTGAGCCCCCCTGTCGGGGGAGACTTGCCCCTTGTCAGGCAGAGTCTGGTGCCATCCTTGCAGCACAAATAAAACTATTTCAAGTAGTACAGAGGATTCTTTATTGTTGTTTTCCGAATTATATAAATATAGAAATATATACTATTCTATACAGAAGAAGAATATTTTATAACTATTACAGTTCTGTAAGTTCTGAATTCACTTTATTCATTGGAATGACGAAAGCAATGTTGACTTCACTTTAATTTGTAATGAATTGAAGACAGAATTTTTTTTTTTTACCATAATACACACATCTGAAACAGCAAGTGATCATGAAATTGGAAGTTATGTTGTTGGTAATAGAAAGGTAAAAATTGAGAAATTGTTCTTCAAATGCTTGACGTGTTCTGCTTCAATGTTTGGAAAGTTCTGGTTAGTTTTTTCAAGAAATTCTACCTTTTCCTTAGGGAAATTTTGCTGCTAAGAAAATGATGTCCGTCATTGCCAATGGTTATGCGGGAACTAATGCCCGATATTTTCAGGCTCCCGCTAGAGGGCGGACTGGAGCGTTGCGATCGCGAATCAAAAAATAGTTACCAGTCAGTAAAATAATTTTTATGACCTTTACCGTGCAGTCAAGACGTCATAGTATCTTTTCTTTTTTTTCCGTTCAAATTTAAGTTCTAAAGAAAATTAAAAGTTCTTTAAATTGTTTCACAAAGTCCTTTGTTAAGTAAGTTATAGAAAGTAAGAAAAAAGTTGAACAGTGTTTACAAAAGTAAACGAACGACCCTTAATAACTTTTGGTCTAATGATCGGATCTTCTTGTTCTAGGACTCATTGGTTTGACAGGGTGACTACAAATATGCTTCTTAATTAATGCAGACGATATTATAAATCGCAAAATAAGACACAAAACGTACTTTCTTTTAGTAAATATTTTTAATATTTTATTTATTAATAGTCGAAAAATTGCGTTATAAGGGATAAAAAATTTTACATCATTTTTAAAGATTGTAATTTTACATAGCAAAATCGGTCGAATAGTTCCTGAGAAAACGAATTTTAAAAATACGCCTTTTTTGCCACGAAAAATTGCATTCTTTAAAATAATGTAAAGAATTGTATTTACTAAAAGTATATTTATAAAAATTTGATAATTATAAAGTAAAAAATAAATATTTACTAAGTTATTCTTTTGTTTGGAATTATCTTTGGATAAACGAATTTCATTATTGTGTACAAAAATGTTATGGGGCAATACGAATACGTGGGGACAAACTTTAGACCGTTCTCCTGACCTAGTTGTAGCTATCTCCTATATTTTGGAGGTCAGAAATCCGAGGCCGTCGAATAAGAGGTCTCCACATTTTTGCTTCATTTAAAATATTAAATACATATGTCATATATCTTTCATACATCTGGCAACATACAGTGAGGTGAGAACTGAACTGAATAAATCAATAATCAATCGACTCCAACGTTGTGAGAACACGTTGTGGGTTTGAACATGTATAATTTGTCTTTCTTCTATCTAAATAAATAATTAATTTGATAATGCACTCTTTATTTCATTTTCCTTTCATTAAATAATATTGTCTGCTCTGCTGGCTTCCTGATTATGACAATTATTGTCATTAGTCATAATATATAACTTTTTAACTCAGTAACATTTGTAGGCATAGATGTTTGGTAAATTGTATTACACTTGTCATCTAATGGATGAACACCATTAACATCTTTTTTATGACCTTAGATTTTAATATTATCTTGAAATAATTCACATTTAGAAAGATTAATCTTAACATTATGAGAATTTAACCTATCCATAACAATTTCGGTCCTATTTACACATTCATCTTTTGTATTAGACCTAACAATCAAATCATCAATATAACAATTAGTAAAAGATAGATCTTTCAAGATTTCATACATCTTTTGTTGGAAAAGGAAAGAAGCTGATTTAATCCCAAAAGGAAGTTTGGAGTACCTAAGTAATCCTCTGAGAGTATTCAATGTTAATAATTCTTGAGATTCTGGGCTAATAGGAAGCTGATGAAAAGCCTTAGATAAATCAATTTTTGAGAAAAACTTACCATCACCCATACTTGTTAATATTTCTTCTTGAGAAGGCAAAGGATAAAATTGCGTTTCACAAAATTTTTTTACCGTTACCGAAAAATCTCCACAAATTCTAACAGCTTCTTTACCATCTCCATTAAGTTTTGGAACAGCAACAATAGGCGTTACCCACTTAGAATGACTTACAGCATGCAAAACACCATTATTGATAAGAGTGTCCAACTCCTTACCAACGAAATTTCTTAGGGCATAAGGAATTGGTCTACTCTTGCAAAATATAGGAATTGTTTCCTGTTTCATAGCTATGTTTATTGTATCTCCCAATATACCAGATTTGTCATCTAAATTAAAACAATTTGGAAATTTAGTGTTTAAATATTGAATAATGGAAGAATTACTGAAAGCAAGTTTACCATTATCAACATTACTATTACTAACATTAGACACAGCATTAATAAAATTATCAATCCTTATATTCAACTTTTCAATCCACTCTCTATCCGACAAAGTTGGTTTGTCAATACAATCAACAACAATTAGTGTGTAGTGCTTTATATCGCGATAGCGAGAATGTGCATCGAACTTTCAGTTGTGAGAATCGATAGCGAGAATGCGCCTTTGGCATCGAACTCTCAGGTGAACTCTCTTCAACGGTTCGAGAAAGGTTGATTAGCTCAGGGTATTGACTTAAGATCTTATCAAATTGAGTATTTCCGACTAAAATAGCTATATTAGATGATTCGGAGTTGATATTTATAAGTTGACCGTTAGACGAAAGTTTAGTATTTGCATCAATAACTCTATGGTTTTTAGCATCAACAAGTAAGTCAAAATGTTTTAAGAAATCAATTCCTATGATAGGTTGTCGCACGTCAGCAATAACAAAAGACCAACTGAACTGGCGTCGCAGGTTTAAATCAAGCATAATACGTTTAGTTCCATGCGTTGGTATTTTTGTGCCGTTGGCGGCATACAAAGTTAAATTGTTTAAAGATTTCGAGTTAGAGGCATAGGTTTTTGGAATTACAGAAACGTCTGCACCAGTGTCAATTAAAAAAGTCATTTTAGAGGAAGAATCGGCCAATAAGACACGGTTGACGAGGCGGTCGTTGTTTTGACCAGGAGACGATCGAACAAAACAGCACGGCGGCGTACATTTCTTTGCCCTATTACCGAAGTTAGTGTGGTCTCAATACTAATGTTTTAATTATGTAATTTCTCTCTATTATTTTTATTTCTAATTAATAAATATGTAGTCTAGTTAATTTAACTTTTATTTTTCATATTTTTATTCATAATTAACTAGGTTATCTATAAGTGGAAGAGTATAACATTTAGTAACAGGAACCTCATAATTACCCAAAATCTTTAAATATTTCTCCAGTATATGATTTCAAAGTTGGAATTTGTAAAGTTAACAAATTATTCAAATTAAGGTGTTGAAATTTTGTAACAGACATAATTGAAAAAGCACTTCCTGAGTCAATTTGTACATTAATAGTGTATGGTTTTGAAGGATTATCAATATTAAGCACATTGTTCAGATAAAATTCTGAAGTCCCCAACACTTTCACTAGCTACAACAAAATTTGTGGAGGAAACTTTACACGAAGGCCTGATATGACCCTTAACACTTGTATAACCTTGCATTCTCAAAATTGCAATTCCCTTGGTGAGATTTTGCACAGCGCTTTGCAGGGTTTTGCTCCTTTTGAACCTCGGACTTGAGGAGTGTTTCTCTTCATAGAATAACTTCCACCTTTCTTTTGAGAAGGATGCTTCTTGTACTTTTGATCAGAGATTTTCAACACAGCACTAACGTTCGGCATTTTGGATTTGGCTGATTATTCACTGCTACAGCAAATTAACTTAATTCCAATTTCCTCGTCGCCATTGTCATAATCAGGAAGACAGCAGAGCAGACAATATTATTTAATGAATGGAAAATGAAATAAAGAGTGCATTATCAAATTATTTATTTAGATAGAAGAAAGACAAGTTATACATGTTCAAACCCACAACGTGTTCTCACAACGTTGGTGTCGATTGATTATTGATTTATTCAGTTCAGTTCTCACCTCACTGTACATATTTACAATACAAATTAATGTGGAACTATCTCTTAAGATACATGTGAAATTTGACAATGAGTGTTGAATGAACTCAAACCAATCTTGGTGCAATTATACTTAACCTCACAAGAGGTCTCCCCATTTTTGCTTTATTTAAAATTTACAATACATTTATGCAATACAAAGTAATGTGGAATTTGACAATGAGTGTTGAATAAACACAAACCAATCTTGGGGCAATTATACTTAACCTCACAAGAGGTCTCCCCATTTTCGCTTCATTTAAAATTTACAATACATATATACAATACAAATTAATGCGGAACTATATCTAAAGGCAAACGTGAAATTTGACAAAAGCCACCCGTCACAACTTTAAATCGGTGGCACTGTTTTGTACAAAATAAGCAATTACCTAAAAGATTTTTTCCAACAAGTTTCCTGACATTTAAATGTTTTATAGGGTGCATCCTGTCCAGCTTTGCGACGATAGACTTCCAAGTACTGTGGGTGTCCTCATCGGCCGTCAACATGCATCCCACTTTGGAAAAAATTACATCTTTCAACAGTTGCTGGGGTTTCACTTCACCATCCCAAGATATTGTTTCGACGCCATTAGTCAAACTGTATCCATTTTCTTGTATGCACAATACACCCAAACATTTCTCATGCATGTGCACCTTTCGTTCATAAGGTACATCACGTTTTAAATGAAACGGTCTGGTTTCTGGATCCCTACTGGGTGGTGACACTCTTGAAACACTTGTTGATGAAACAGCTTGTGACACACTGGCGGTGGTTCGTGACACACTTGAAACAGTCTGTCTTTCAGGTGCACATTTAATAGGGATATCCTTTTTCACCGTCTGAGAGGAATCCACGACACGAGAAGTCTTTATCAAATTTAATCGATTCCGTGCATCTTTTGCCGACACCATCGGCACGCGACGCCAAGTTCTTTTTGGTACTTCTGGCCGCCTAATAAGACTGTCGGGATTTTCCATCTCTGGTCCTACAGGTGTCTGAGGCAATTCATCCAATTCAAAGTCGAGAATGTCGTCGTCCATCAGCATCATAAAGTCTCGCTGGAAAGAACACTGTCGTTTGCAAGCGAGCCTTATTATAACAAAGTGTTGTGCGCAGTGGGTGCCCTAGAGATGTCTGGAACTTTCTGGACAAATATCTTGAGCACTAAAAAAAAAGATTAAAAAAATTATTATTTTTAAACAAGTTTAGTTTTTGTCTAATTGTGCTGTATCATGTTTGAGGGCTGTATGTTTTGAAACTTGGGATTTGTTTCTTGAATACTGTTTGTTAAGGCTTGTGTTAAATAGTGTTTGTAATTGCTTGTCAAGTTTGTCATGCTAAAGATTAGAGTTTGTGTTGTATTTTATTTTTTTTCAAACTTTCATTTTTAAATAAAACACATTTCACATTAAGTTGAACACTGCTCGTACTCACTTTGGGGTACGTACACCATCAACATTCTAAACCCATACACCCTGTTTTGTATACCTTCTTTAAACCATGCACCTTGTTTTATATACCATATACCTTAAACCATACATCTTGTTTCATTTACCATGATTAATAAACATTGTTACATCTTTTCATTTCGTGTCAACACTTTAACTTTGTTCGACTGAAAATTGTAAACATATCATATTTCAAGACACAGTTTTAAAAAGACTCACAAAATGTGTATACTTACAGTGTCCAAGACTCTGATTTCAAAACAAAAGAGCAAACAGAAAGCGACAGGACAGAGGACGAGCACAAAGAGAAAAAAAAGCTGTTGTCATACCTCGAGAGACAGGCAACCGAAATGGGAAGCAAAAGTTATACTTCCCTTCCAAGACACATAAAGCGAAAGTAAAGCAGCGTTGGTGCTCGCTGCCCAAAATTAGTATTGCAACTCTAATGTTGTGTAACATATCCAGCGACCCAGTGCAGGGATCCGTATCTCCCTTAGCGAGTTTACATAAGCCTCGTCCGGTACTGTGTGGAGCCATGCCAAGTCCCCGGTAGATATGTATGTCGACATATCAAGTCAATCGGCTCTGCGTCTCTCAGGGATTAACTTCTGGATGATGATCTTACACACATTAGAGTTTAATAGCAATTCGCGATTGCAATGACTACTTTTATTCGAACTTTCATTTTAGAGAAGGATCATCCAAAATTTTTGTAAATAAACAGGACAAAAAATATGTATCTTCCTATCAGGGACCGATCAAGACAAATTCAGGCCCACCAAATTTTCCGGGCTCCTTACAAGATCTTTTCAAATTAAATTACTGAAGAGTAGTCCTGTGGCGTAACTACCACTATAAACATTAAATATCAAATCACTAGTATATAAGACATGTTAACTCGATTCTATTTTGAAGTACCTTTTGATAGATGAAGGTTGACATAGTCGATAGTTAAACATTCCCCTCATTGGTGACCTGCGTACGTGATATAAACATGCCAACATTGATGGATGATCCACATTAAACAGTTAATTTGCTTAAAAAATGTACNCCAGCCATTAGAAAAGACGTGTCATTTCTATTATGAATATATTATTACAGTTTGATTAGTGTTCCTTTTTATTTACGAATTAACATTTATTATATTTCACTGGCACTAAATTTAAAATATATTTTCCAGAAATAAATTATAATAAAAATAAAAATTATCCAACAATTCTTTTTGTTTTGTTGACCATTTGGCAGCCCTTTTGTGAGTAGCGCCCGGGGCATGATGCCCCCCCTTGCTCCCCCCTCGCTACGCCACTGTCAGGAACTAATGCACTATTCAACCAAAAACGCTCAAATTCGTATTTTCCATGTGGAATTAGATACTTTAAAATGATCTATAAAAATAAATAAAAACATAAAATAAAAACTATCTCTACGATTCAAAAGTTTTCAGACTATTATTGTCCCAAAGGGGACTGATCGTTAAGACACGGTTCCTAGCAGATCACCGAAGTCAAGCATCACTGGCTGCGGTCAGTGTGCGGGTGGGTGACCACTTGGGTCCGTCTGCGTTGGGACCGAGGGTGTGCGGTATTGGTCCTCGTTAAACTGTTCTACGATTAAGTGCTCGACTTCGGGTGCAGGTCACCGGGCTACCGAAGCGGGGGTGCCATCCCCTCTACAAAGGATCAAACCTCAAGGGATCTTTCCCAGACCGTCGCCTATAGTCTATTGTGCAGCACTAGTGCGACATAAATGATCAACATCAGACTATTATTAAATAAAAAATAATAAATATTTACTAAAAGTTATTTTTTGCATGGAATTCTCTTTAGATAACAGAATTTTATAATCGTGTGCAAAATTTTTTCATTTCCCTTAAAGAGCTCTCGATCTGTAGTGAAATACAAAAAAATAAAATTAACATTTGGGGGTCCAAACTTTGGATAGCTCACCCGACTCAACAATTGGGACCATATTCCCCAAATTACAGCCTCCTCCTATATTACGGGGGTTAGAAAATCGAATCTGTTGAACAAAAGTTATGTTTATTCAGAGAAAGTATGTTTTTGTAACATACTTAACTTGCGTAACTTAAAATAAAATATCGTGCACTAATTAATTTGCATATTTGATGTCACACCCTTGAATTATTAAGATGGAGTCCTAGAACGTGAAGATCCGATCATTAAATCAAAAGTTATTCAGGGTGGTACTTTTTTGGTTCACTGTACGTAAATGTTACCAATTTACGACATCTCACCGAGGAAATATGACTAGGGCGAGAATTCATGTTGTCTACTCCTGTCCTCCATGTCCACAGTAGCCTCCTTTTCCTCTAAATATAATGCTAATCATAAAATACGAATTTTATAAACCTGTTGAATCCGGTTACTATATCGTTAGGAAGGTCTTTTCAAGACAAAACCATTATAAAAATGAAAATTATTTTTTAATTTCAAATTTAAAGGTTTTTGATCGCGTTATGAAAACTGAAGGAAATTATAGACTTTTTTTTCTCTATCGGCACATGTACCCACATTTTAAAAAGTACTAATTGAAAAAATATTCAGAAATTGTTTCTCTATATGCATCGATTAACAAAAACAAAGTTACCTTACTCCAATATGGGCAGGTACCTAGAAAATCGTTCTTGAATATTTGGCCAATGTATTCATGACGCCATGTAATCATATGTGACAAAATTATGACAAAGAGTAATAGTTTTTTTTAATGAAAGGAAAATGAAAAAAAGTCAAAGCATGTTTGCTAATTAAAAAAAAAAATTCTTTTTAATGGTTTGTCATGGAAATGAATTTTAATTGCTACGGATTTCTAAGTTGATGTTCATACCTTTTTTATTAAATTAAATGCGTTCTTTTATTAAATTAAATATGATTTTTTTTATATAAAATAAAGATTGCATTTCACTTTTTAATGAAAACAAAGTTGTTAAAAACCCTAAAAATTCGAAGTTCCAATTTAAAAAATTTAAAGTCCTTAATAATTTGAAAAATATAAAATAAGAACAAAATCCATGTTCACAATAAACAGTAAAATTATCAATTAAAGTATTTACTATACAAATTAAATTTTATATACGAACATAAAAAAAAGCAATTTTTATGTTACCATTCTTATAAAAGAATTCGAACAGTATATAAATCTAAAATTTAAATGTATTAAATGAGTTAATGCAAACATTTACTTACCTCTTTATAAATAAATTTACATCTGGTTTTCTTGTTTTCCAAAGAAAAATTTTCTTAAGAATGGGAATTGTTGATATCACGATTTATGTTTAAAAAAAAAGGAAGTTGCAAGTAATTTCGATAACTCTTAATTAAAGCTAAATTTTAATTTCAAAAATTGAATAAAATAAAAGCTAACAGAAAATATATATCTGAATTAAAAATTGTTAATTTAAATGAAGCAATTAAATGAGCTAAAAACTGGAATTTAACTGGAACGTTTTACGCTTGTCTCAGAAAAAATCTCTTGACAAAATGACCTAAGTTAATGTCAACAAGAGTCATCCCCTTGGATCCCTTAAAAGCTTACATCTGTTTTCCTGGAACATCTAGATGATTGCTAGTTTAAGACAACTTAAGGGACATATAGATGCTACTGTAAATATATGACATTTTATAAAAGCACAAAAGAGCCCAGGGTCATAAAAATGTTTAAGGCAATTTAAAGAAGCAGAAGGTCATTTTCCTATGGTGTAAAAGGAGATGGCTATTTTTTGAGGAGTCAGATAACTGTGGGTCAACTCTGTGGGTGGTATGAGGGTTTTAACACCTTCATACCACCCACAGTCAAAAGATGCTTTAAAATATATCTATTAGTCTCAGTGTAGGATGCATTTTTCAGGATGCAAAACAGTGGTACTTATTTTAGTTTTCTAAACACTTGTTATGTTTTTTTATGATGTGCTCTTCTTCTCTTTTCGTGTTTTAGTTTTAAATTTTTTTAATAAATTAAAAGTCGTAACATGTAGAAAAAAATTGAAACAAAACCGAATATTTTTCTTGTGGGGGGGGGGGATTTCACCTTCAATTTGGAAAATAGCTAGTAAATTGAAAAAAAAAGTAGTTTCTTTTTCTAAAATTCTCGATTCTATTTTACTTTATTGTAGCGAATATCAAATTTTTAGAAGAGATGGAGCACATAATCTTCCATCTCAATTAAATTTCAGAGGAAAATAAAGTTTTCGATTTGGAAAATAGCTTTAAAGTCGAAAATAAGAGCTAAATATGAATTTTACTTGACTTTGTTCCAGCGAATGTCTGAATTTCAGAAGGGGTGAAGTATATTCTTCGCCCCCTCACTTTAATTTAAGAGTAAAATAAAATTTTCTTTTTGGAGAATAGATTCAAAGTTTTTTTTTTTTTTTTTAAAAAAAAACAAAACAATTTTACTAGACTTTATTATTTTAAATGTCTAAATTTCAGATGATACAAAACGCATTTTAGCCCCCCTTACTATCAGAAGAGAATAAAGTTTTCCATCCCCTTACTATAATTTAAGAGGAAAATGAAGTTTTCTATTTGGAAAATATCGTCGAAGTTATGAAACAAAACAATTTTTTTCTTCTAAAATTTCCTACTTTACTTGATTTTATTCTATTGATGTCTAAATTTCAGAAGATGAGAAGAAACCCCCCCCCCTCACTTTTATTTCAGAAGAAAATAAAGTTTTCTATTCTGAAATAGTTACAAAGATGAAATTTTTTTTACCAATTTCTATTATTTTTTAGCACTTTGAAATTTCAGAAGAGGCGAAACGCTATGTTTGCCCCCTCATTACTATTTCGGAAGAAAATAGAGTGAAAATTGGAAATAAAATATTTTTTCCACTTTCACTTTACTTTTCCAAAAGTCAAAAAACACGCGAATCGCCCATAACAAAATAAAGTTTCCTACTTGATGTATAACTTCAAAGCTGAGAAAGAATATCTTTTTTTTCTTCTCTAAAATTACCTATTTTAATGGACTTCGTCTTGGCGAATAACTAAATATCAGAAGAGGCAAAGCACATAAATGTTAGTGGAATATAAAGTTTTCTTATTTCAAAAATAGCTTCAAAATTGAAAAAAAAATTTAAATTACCGATTTTACTTTATTTTCGTGAGTGTCTAAATTTCAGGAGGGGCAAAACGCATCGTTTGCCTCATCACCTAAATTTTAGAGAGGCCCTCTGCCTCCCATGGTTGGCACGCCACTGGGTCTGACGCTAGATAGTAGAGGAAACAACTAATTAAACCAGAAGTGCAATATACTGAAAGTGTTAACAATCAACTACATGCAGCTGTGGCCTTTCCCCTTCTCTGAAAAGCGTGTTTGTTCTTTTGAGAAAGGGAAATAATTCGCGAAAAGGTGTATTACTGTTTTTTACCCTTTCCTTTATGTTATAGTAGGTACGTAATTACAAAAAAGAAAATTTTCAGCAACTCTATCTTAACACGATTTCTTTCCTACATATATATAATTAGAGTACTGTATTTTGAAAAAACATGATATTGTCTCTTAATATGGGGCCCCCTTGACCGCCGGGGCCCCGGGGCGGTGCCCCGGCTGCCCCGGCGTAGTTACGGCCCTGCGTAACTACCACTACAAATATTAAATACCAAATCATTAGTATATAAGCCATGTTAACTCGATTCTACCTTTTGATAGATGAAGGTTGACATAGTCGATAGTTAAACATTCCCCTCATTGGTGACCTGCATACGTGATATAAACATGCCAACATTGATGGATGATCCACATTAAACAGTTAATTTGCTTAAAAAATGCACTGCTCAAAAAAAAAAAAATCCGGTGAAGTAAATAAAGACTCCCGATCAATAAACAATATTGAAGAAAAAAATGAGCAAAATGCTATAAACAAATATCTATATATATATTTCTCTTACACGGCACCAAAAAAAAGCCTCATTACAACTCCCCGAATGGCAACGTTAGAAAATCAACCAATGATTGCTCCAAAAAAGTCACATGGCAAATGTCACATGAGGTGGCTCAACATATAGCGCTTTTAAAATCGGAAACAATAACCAAAGTGAGCATTATCAGGTTGTTCAATTCAGATTCATGCCCTAAAAACATGATAATATNATCGGCTTCGATGAAGATAATTTTGTGAGAATTTTCTTGATAATTCGGTGAGAATTCACCCGATTAGACATATGATATTCACTACATGCTCTTGCGCGCCAAAGCCTATCAATTAAAACGTAATAGCGTTTTATATAATATAGATTAGCCATATGATGCTCACTATGTGCTCTTGCGCGCCGAATCCTATCAATTAAAAATGAAAACTGTTGCCAACGCGAGAAAAGAAATATCATCGGTTTTATTGATGCATACATACGTATTAGCCTTTTTTTATGTAATATAAGATATATTTTCATACTCTAGAAATAATTCATATGGCAAAACATCGTTTGCCGGGTCAGCTAGTACATATATAAAATACAAATTAATGTGGAACTATATCTAAAGGCACATGTGAAATTTGACAAAAGCCACCCGTCACAACTTTAAATCGATGGCACTGTTTTGTACAAAATAAACATATCCCTAAAGGCTCTTTTACATTAAGTTTCATGACATTTAAATACTTTATAGGGTGTATGCTGTCCAGCTTTGCGACGATAGACTTCCAAGTCTTGTAGGTGTCCTCATCGGCCGTCAACATATATCCCACTTTGGAAAAAATTACATCTTTCAACAGTTGCTGGGGATCCACTTCCACTTCACCATCCCAAGATATTGTTTCGACGCCATTAGTCAAACTGTATCCATTTTCTTGTATGCACAATACACCCAAGCATTTCTCGTGCATGTGCACATTTCGTTCATAAGGTACATAACGTTTTAAATGAAACGGTCTGGATTTTGGATCCCTACTGGGTGGTGACACACTTGAAACAGTCTGTCTTTCAGGTGCACATTTAATAGGGATATCCTCTTTCACCGTCTGAGAAGAATCCACGACACGAGAAGTCTTCATCAAATTTAATCGATTCCGTGCATCTTTTGCCGACACCATCGGCACGTTTGGTACTTCTGGCAGCCTAATAAGACTATCGGGATTTTCCATCTCTGGTCCTACAGATGATTCATCCAATTCAAAGTCGAGAATGTCGTCCATCAACATCATAAAGTCTCGCTGGAAAGAACACTGTCGTTTGCAAGCGAGCCTTATTATAACAAAGTGTTGTGCGCAGTGGGTGCCCTAGAGATGTCTGGAACTTTCTGGACAAATGTCTTGAGCACTAAAAAAAAAAAAAACTATTAAATTTTTTTTTTTTAACAGGTTTAGTTTTTGTCGAATTGTGCTGTATCATGTTTGAGGGCTGTACGTTTTGAAACTTGGGATTTGTTTGTTGAATAGTGTTTGTTAAGGCTTGTGTTAAATAGTGTTTGTAATTGCTTGTCAAGTTTGTCATGCTAAAGATTAGAGTTTGTGTTGTATTTTATTTTTTTTCAAACTTTCATTTTTAAATAAAACACATTTCACATTAAGTTGAACACTGCTCGTACTCACTTTGGGGTACGTACACCATCAACATTCTAAACCCATACACCCTGTTTTGTATACCTTCTTTAAACCATGCACCTTGTTTTATATACCATATACCTTAAACCATACATCTTGTTTCATTTACCATGATTAATAAACATTGTTACCTCTTTTCATTTCGTGTCAACACTTTGACTTTGTTCGGCTAAAAATTGTAAACATATCATATTTCACGACACAGTTTTAAAAAGACTCACAAAATGTGTATACTTACAGTGTCCAAGACTCTGATTTCAAAACAAAAGAGCAAACAGAAAGCGACAGGACAGAGGACGACCACAAAGAAAAAAAAGCTGTTGTCATACCTCGAGTGGCAGGCAACCGAAATGGGAAGCAAAAGTTATACTTCCCTTCCAAGACACATAAAGGGAAAGCAAAGCAACGTTGGTGCTCGCTGCCCAAAATTAGTATTGCAACTCTAATGTTGCGTAACATATCCAGCCACCCAGTGCAGGGATCCGTATCTCCCTTAGCGAGTTTACATAAGCCTCGTCCGGTACTGTGTGGAGCCATGCCAAGTCCCCGGTAGATATGTATGTCGACATATCAAGTCAATCGGCTCTGCGTCTCTCAGGGATTAACTTCTGGATGATGATCTTACACACATTAGAGTTTAATAGCAATTCGCGATTGCAATGACTACTTTTATTCGAACTTTCATTTTAGAGAAGGATCATCCAAAATTTTTGTAAATAAACAGGACAAAAAATATGTATCTTCCTATCAGGGACCGATCAAGACAAATTCAGGCCCACCAAATTTTCCGGGCCCCTTACAAGATATTTTCAAATTAAATTACTGAAGAGTAGTCCTGTGGCGAAACTACCACTACAAATACTAAATACCAAATCACTAGTATATAAGACATGTTAACTCGATTCTATCTTGAGGTACCTTTTGATAGATGAAGGTTGGCATAGTCGATAGTTAAAATTCCCCTCATTGGTGACCTGCGTACGTGATATAAACATGCCAACATTGATGGATGATCCACATTAAACAGCTAATTTGCTTAAAAAATGTACTGCTCAAAAAAACAAAAAAAATCCGGTGAAGTAAATAAAGACTCCCGATTAATAAACAATATTGAAGGGGAAAAAAATGAGCAAAATTGATACAAATAAATAAACAGCATGAATCAACTAGTGATAACAGTTCATCGAATTCTACCAGAGATTATATTCTGGAAGGGGAGTAATGTGGCGTAACTACCACTACAAATATTAAATACCAAATCATTAGTATATAACCCATGTTAACTCGATTCTACCTTTTGATAGATGAAGGTTGACATAGTCGATAGTTAAACATTCCCCTCATTGGTGACTTGCGTACGTGATATAAACATGACAACATTGATGGATGATTCACATTAAACAGTTAATTTGCTTAAAAAATGTACTGCTCAAAAAAAAATAAATCCGGTGAAGTAAATAAAGACTCCCGATCAATAAACAATATCGAAGGGGAAAAAAATGAGCAAAATTGATACAAATAAATAAACAGCATGAATCAACTAGTGATAACAGTTCATCGAATTCTACCAGAGATTATATTCTGGAAGGGGAGTAATGTGGCGTAACTACCACTACAAATATTAAATACCAAATCACTAGTATATAAGCCATGTTAACTCGATTCTACCTATTGACAGATGAAGGTTGACATAGTCGTTAGTTAAACATTCCCCTCATTGGTGACCTGCGTACGTGATATAAACATGCCAACATTGATGGATGATCCACATTAAACAGTTAATTTGCTTAAAAAATGTACTGCTCAAAAAAAAAAAAAAAATCCGGTGAAGTAAATAAAGACTCCCGATCAATAAACAATATTGAAGAAGAAAAAAATGAGCAAAATGCTATAAACAAATATATATATATATATATATATATGTATAAAGTGAGCAAAATTGATACAAATAAATTTACAGCATGAATCAACTTGTGGTAGCAGTTCATCGAATTCTATCAGATATTATATTCTGGAAGGGGAGTAATGTGGCGTAACTACCACTACAAATATTAAATACCAAATCACTAGTATATAAGACATGTTAACTCGATTCCATCTCGAGGTACCTTTTGATAGATGAACATTCCCCTCAGTCCTAACAATGAAATACAATCTATTGAACTGCACGATTCAAGAGAAACATTCTAAGAAATTTTGAAAGCAGACAATTAAAGATAATTTTTCTAAGATACAGTTTACGTATCTATAAATTAAAGCAAAATATAAAACAAAAAATAATGCTATATCAAAATAAAAATAGTTTGGTGGCCACAAACAATTGAAATCAGTGATTTTTGCTAAAAGTCACTGATTTGTATTTAATACTGTCTGCTGTAACACCGATTTTTACTTAATACTTAAACCAACACAAAGCTAGCCCACCGTTCATTAGGCTTTTTACTAATTTTTGAGGCCCATGCCTATTGGGCCTAGGCGATAATCAGGCCCTGCTTCCTATTAGAGTTAAAACCTAATGCATGCGAAATCGTTTTAGTAAATATAAATAATCGTTTAATTATATTACATGAATGGAATGCCCTATTTAAACTTTACATTCCACAGGTTTATGAATCATATTACTTCAAACATTAAGATATGCAAAAAGTATACATAAGCACAAAATTTTATGTCATTTAATTTGGCTAAAAGTTTTTTAGCAACTATTTTCATAATAAAATGTTAAGTTTAATAAAAATAATTATTTATAAACTAAAAAACGCAAATAAAGAATGCTTACGAAAAAAAAAAGATTCTAAAAATTGCAAGATCTCCATGTGAATTTTAATATGTAACTTAAAAAATCTAACAGCTGAATTCTAGTTAAAATTTATCATTTAAAATTACAAAATACTTACCAAGATTTCAAGTAATTCGGATGATTCTTTATTGTTGTTTCCGCGTTATATAAATTCAGAAATATATACTATTCCATAACTATCACAGCTCTGCATATTCTGAAATTATACTCTCAGCTTAAAAGGAAAAAAAAACATTTAATAGCACTTTGAAGCAGCAATAGACTCACACCCTTTTACTATGAGCCCGTAAAGGAACCCACAAGTAGAGCCAAAGCCACGTCTGAACACCACCAAACGCATAGGCAGAATGATGTAGAGCTCCCGTTTATATAGGGCAGATTGAAACATTCTGGAACATTCTAGAAACCCCTGGATATGAGCACGCAGTACCGAAGCCTCCGATATATTGTTTCTACTATCTCTAGTAATAGTTGTGACGTCATTCTCTGGGCAAAGGACAGGGTCGAAAAGGATTGTTGTTGTTGTTAATTTACGTCGCACTAGAGCTGCACAATGGGCTAAGGTCGATAAGGAAGACAGCGAACAAAGGTAGCCATTTAATCAGATGAATTAGTTAGAGCCCCCGGCGGGGCTGATACTAAGATAAATTGCTCCAAGATGCCAAATTT
>NC_092204.1:52130942-52142157 GCF_043381705.1 Parasteatoda tepidariorum
TATCACCACCTAGAATCTTCATCTACAAAGTTTTCCTCTAAATCGGATGAGTAAATTTTCACCAAATTTTGCGCTTTTAGTTTAATCTCAGATTCTGACAAATTTTTGTGAACAAGAAAACCGAAATTATCGTACAAATCACTGTAAGCTTTACGCCTTTTAGTCATTTCTGAAATTAATACATCTAAAATGGCGTAATACGTTCCTGATATTTCCTGACAAAACGTGACTAACATTTTATTAAAAAAGTATTAAATCATTTTTTTTCTATTAGTAAACATTTAACCTACTTTGCAAATTTATTTATAAATAATTTCAAAAGATTTACTTTTGACAATGTTAATTTCCTTCACTTAAGTTATCATAGTAGTATCATGAAAACTATGAAGCTATTTGTAGTATAAATATTTCTTGTAATTAATCTCACTATCAATTTCACTGTTTTCTTTGCTGGTTTGTTGTTGTATTGTTGACGTGAAGTGCTTACCTTTACATAGTTATCGATCGAACTAATTATAATGGTACGTATTATCGATATCAACTACAATATCGGCAGTATGTCGGTATTGCAGATAAAGTTCGATAAACAAATTTGTAAATTAAAATCCATATTAATAAAAATGTTAAAAAAAATATGCCAGAAAATTTTAGCATATATTTTGAAAAGAGGGGAGGAGTGGAGGAAGGAGGGAAGGGCCCCGAAAACGGCTGTGCCTAGGGCCTACGAAAGGTATAATCCGGCTCTGTAAACATGAGGTTATAATGTCATGCTGTTTTTACTAATCTTGCATGTAATATTGAAGATCAAACAATAATACTTATGTACATACTTACAAAGCCTCCTAGAGAGGCTTTGCCTATACTCACTATGGGGTGCAATTCAACTGCAACATTGACTGTCGTAAGACTGGGGAAATCTTAACTTTCGCAATGCATGATGAGAAATCTCGTAAGTTTCAATTCAACTGAAACACGTCGAAAATGACAAATCGGTCTTAAGACTGGTAGTTCGTCCGACTTAACCTAACACCTTATTTTTACTCTTATTTCTGCAAACAAAAAAGTATGCATAATTTTCTTTTTCCTGCTGAACTGAAATAAAACGTATGAGTTTTTTGGCTTTATGTGTGCATATTAAACTCTTCTCTTGTATGTAAAGTTTATTTGATTATTTTTTATATCTTGGTCAAAAGTTGTTTGCGTTATGTTTTGAACTAAAGCTATTATCAAATATAATTTTTTCTTAAAAGTACACGTTTCATACGGAAAGTCATTTATTTGGTAACAAAGAGAATAATTTTACGAAATTTAGTTAAAATTGTATCAATACACATTTTGTTATCTTGTTAATGTGCACTTATAAATTATGCTTATTTTTTATTGATATGCTTACTGATGATCTATTTGAGTTCTTAGGTTCATAAAATTTTAATCCCATTGATTCTTGGTTTATAATAAGTGTTATCCATTTTAATTGTTAATAACTTTTTAACTCTATATCTTTTTACATTTAACTGTTGCTGATATTTAATACTACAAAATGCAATAAATTTTTACCCTTTGAACTAAAAATAACTTTTTTCATTGTTTTTTTTTACTGTTTATTTTTGTAGAAAAGTTGGTTTTGTATAAAAATATATTTATTAAAATCCTATCATAAAACATGTTAAACAATTTTAGAAATACAGTTACTGATTTTTTAAACTTATATGTTCATTAAAAATATGGGGTTATTTCCGTATAATGATCTGTCATGCCAACTACAATTACTAAGGTGCCAAATAGTTTAAAACTTGCAAATTTTTGTTAAAAAAAAAACATGTCGTATGCGGGGGTGGCTATGAGTTATACCTTTAGAGTTGCTCCCTTTCTGTGATGTTTTTTTTCTCGTGGGTCGCTGCCCAGAAGTCGCCAAGAATTGGCAATCATTCTGCCACAGATCACGATATGGAAATCTCCCAAAAAATATTTGCTTTGTGTTAAAAAATTTTCGATTGTAAATTTTTTTAAAAAATAATTTTGACTGCAGAGTTAGTGTTAAAATTTTTTATAATTGTAATTAATTTAGTTGAACTTGAATACATGAATTATTTTGACATCAGGTTTTATAAAATTAATTTAAAAATTATGTGCAAGAACTTTGAAAAATATGACAAATTTCTCTGTTTTATGTCTAAATAAACATATCTTATAAGTATATTTGTCTATCAAATATTTATGTAGGCATTGAGCTTTTTTTTTCCTATTGAGTTAATTGAATTCACCTAATGAAAAAAAAAAACATATATTTTATGTGAATTATCTTAATCTATGCATATGTATGTATGTAGTTAAAGTATCTGATAAGTAAAAAGAATTTCAGTTATGTAAAGATAATTTCGTTGATATATATTACAAAACAATTAGATTGGAAGATGTAGTTATACCCTTAGGCTTTTTGGCGATCGTTGTTGGCAGGATCAAGTACTGATAAAGAAATATTTTTAAAAGCAACTTTCTGTGCTTTTTTCTTTTTTTAAAAAAAAGAAATTGGATTAACTATTAAAATTTTTTGCCAGTGAATTGTTTTTGTGAACTTATTTTTTTGCAGACATAACTGCTGTTTATGGATGTAAACTTCAAAGAATTTAGGAAGTTAAATTGCATACAAGCTTGGTAATTTATGCTTTTGTGATGGTGTAATTAAAAATTGCCATACACTAGCAGAAATTTGTTGGCTTGTTTTAAAACATCCAGGAGTGATTGAAGACCAGGATACAATTATTGCCTGTTTCTGAAGTTGAATAGACTGTCTTTTATTGTTAGGTAAGAGTGCTTATAATTGATTCAAATAATTACTTACATTTTTAAATCCTAATTAATAAAAAATAATTGCAGATATGCAATTAGTTTTTATTAATTAGGATTTATAGGTCTATTTATTGGGTTATATTAAATGAATTGTATTTAGTTGATGGCTTGTTTCATATGTGTATCAAAAACTTTCAAATACTGTGATCAAATTTTAAATTACCTTATAACATGTATGCAAAATTTATGTATTGTATTCACACTTACAAAGAGCATACTACTAATTTCCATAAATAAGTGCTGTTAAGTATGAGTACTTAAAACAAATCTTGGATAATATAGTTACCAATTGTAAATTTATAAAATAGAAATAATCTTAAGAATTTATAATGGTGAATTTTAACTCTTAATGTTGAATAATAACATAAAATTTTTTAAAAAGAAAAGCAACTCGGAAGTTTTTTTTTAACATTCTGAACTCAAAATCATGGAAAAATTAAATGAGCATTTTCAAGCGCATTTTTAAAAAATGAAACTTGAAAATTTTTAACAGAATTATTTTCATATTTTGATAGCTATTCCTCTTTGGATTTACTTAAATAAATTTGGGTTAAGAAATTAGCTCTTGTAATTCTATTACTAAATGTTTTTTTTTCTTGTTTTAAAAAAAGACAAGTGGTGAAAACCAAATTAATTTCTAAAATTACCATTGGTATTAATATTTGTAATGAAAATTTCACTAATTGAGAAAAAATTTAAAGTTATATTAGGTAAATAGGATTCAGAAGCAGTCTGTCTTTTATTGTTAGATAAATGTTGAAATAAATTGAAATTTATAATTTTTTTAAATTTTCAATTCTTGCAGATTAGCATAAAGTAGTTATTAACCCCTTAACGATCGGGTAATTTTCAAGAAAACGGTCATAAAAGTGCCTATTTTTCTTATCCAATCACAAATGCACGCATTTGATTAGTGCTGGCATCTAGTTTAAAGTAAACTAACAATCTACAATTACCATAAAAATATCCTGATACTACTATCTGGTGTGTAAAAAGAGAAATATAATGTTTTCCGGGCAAAAGAAATGAATTAGTTTTATTCTTATTGGAGCGTTACTACTCAACACTGCAGCCCGGAAATATCACGGGAGCGAGAAATAGAGGGCGAAACCTCACCCCGTCATTTTAGCGGGAGCGAGAAGGAAGGTGTTAAATATGGTTTTTAAGTCAATTTGTTTAGATACATAAAATAACTTGCATATAACACTTAGGCTATCGGGATACATATTTCTCACAAAAAAGATCAATAATATTTAACAAATTTTAAAATCTATTGAGTACTGACCTACTGATTCAAAGTCTCTCATAATATGATTACATCTAAATTTGACTAACTTCAAAATATCTGTTAAATGCAATTTTATTCTAAACCGAAAATCCAGTTTCAAAAATAACATAAATTTAGTCAAAGAGTTAATAAGTTAAAAATTTTACTTTTCTGAATAATGATTAGTAGTATTGAATTATAGTCTTTACATAATTAAGAGTTATTCATAGAGTTTAAATGTTATAGCGTAGCATTGTGAATTTACATTAAAGAAATAGTTTGAAATATATAACTTTGATTTATATTTTGAAGTGTTGAATTTGGAATGAACTGAGAGTTTGAAAACATTAACATCATATTTTCTAGTTATTAAATAGTTTCTGTAACAGAGCGTGATAGTAATAATTATGCCTATGCAACTTATAGAGAATGAACGTTCACTCATTTAGCATGGATTAAGGAAATCTGAATTCATACACAAACGAAAAGTTTTATCTAGTGGGTGTCTTCGAAGTGCCATTTCATGATGACCAAGGGCGCCGGCAGAATAATATAAAAGGGGGCGCAACCCTCTAACAAACTACCCTCCCCTCCCCCCGAAAAAAAATTTTATATTCTGCTATTACATTTTGTTTTGTTATTACATATACTTTCATCTGTTCATTTTTTCAAGATACATTTCTTCATTGTTAGCAAGATATTTAAAAAAAAGTACGAATTTCTTGTACATGCAAATTTTGCCCAGAGGTGATCGCGCTGGCATAGCTACTGACTTTGAAACACAAATAACTACAAACAGTAGTTTCGTATACTAACGTGTTTGTGCACGCTTAACATTGGTATTTATTGTGCCGATGCAGTTTTACAGTTGCGAGAAGTCAGTTTGTGTTATACACCTTTGTTAAACTGAATAACTAATAGAAAATATAATATTATTTACATTTTATTAAATGAAATTTAAAAATATAGCTTACGACATTTACACCGGCGCTATTGGGTTTCATTGCCTTTAACACATGTTTTTAATTGTCAAGCGTTATTGTTAATCCACTTTTAACTGATCACCACCACTGTCATTTGGCGAAATTTTACTGTAACTTTAGTTTTTAGAGAAATTTTATTGTAATAATTTTACTTTTATCTCCCTGGGGTGGGTCGGAGTTCAACCTACTTTAAAAATATAGCTTAGATATCTGCCAAGTTTATGAATGCTCAGTGTGCATAAGAAAAGAATCAAAGATGACTCAGAATTCAATGAAAAAGTTATAAACAGATTTGGACAGCAAACAAGACGATTACAATTCTTGTTTGATTAAACAATTTTTTAATTGTTATGTATCAATAATTACTTAATTATTTGTTTTTCCATAAAAAGATGTTTAATAAAAAAAAAATTAAAAAAAATTTTCTGTATCTCTTTAATTGTTTAAAAAAAAAAGCCAGGGGGGTGCGAGTGCACCCCCTTGCACCCCGCTGCCGGCGCCCTTGATGATGACCATTTTTTAAAAATAAGCATTATGGCTGATACACTGAGCGCACCTTATATGTAGTATAGGAGTATAGAAAAGTTAGAAATTTCAAAAGCCAGTATATTATGTTAGGGAAGCGTAACAAAACTGCATTTTGTTTTTCCAATTTTTTATTCTTATTTATTCATTTTTCTTTAAAAAATTTTCATAGTTATTTTCAATTATTTTTAATTTATTATCTAAAAAATTAAAGTGGTCTAAAGTTTGTTTTTTTATTTAAAAAGAAGCTTGAAGCACTGATAGCAACTTTGAGGAATCAACTATAATGTGGAAGTATATTTTTACTAAATTAAGTTCGAGCTTTTTTGTTCAATTTATAATAGTATTCATTTGAAAATAAAGTGCTTTGAATCATATTAAAGGATTATTTAAAGTTTTTTTTCCCAAAAATTATTTCTCTTGAAGTTTATTTATGCTGAATGACGGACAGGCTAACTTAATGTGATAAAAATAGATATATAATATGCACAAGATAAATTAAAATATGCTGATAAGCTTATACTCATGAATGTCATTAAGAGTAAGAATTTGTTAATTAAACAATTTCACACTCAACTAACATACAGTTAGTCAATAAATTCTGCGTACGGACTGATTATTAAATTAAAAAAGCACTTAAACATCAAAGAAGCATTTTAATCAGTTTGATTTTTTTCCTGTAAAAGCTACAATCGTAAGCTACAATAAAGAGCAAAAATAAAAATGCAATATTTTAAAAACTTTTTCAAAAAAAAATTTTTACGAAAAAAACACAGCAATACACTCTAATAAAGTTTGCGTACACTTAAGAAAAAAATGAAAAATAAAAGTTTTTAGCGTTATTTTAATATTTTGTTGCGTACCCTTTATTTTTTAAAACAGCTTGCAGACGTCTAAGCATTATTGACTGGACTAGTTTCTGTGTATCATCTGACGTAAATTTCGCCCATTCTTCCTTTAATTTGCATATTAACTCATTTCGGGAAGTAATATTGTGTTGTCGAATTCGTTTGTCCAATTTTGCCTACAAATGTTCAATCGAGTTAAGGTCTGGTGACTGTGGAGGAGTTGGTAATTGTCGCGGAGTGTGATAGAGAAGATATTCCTTCACGATTTTAGCAGTATGTTTAGGGTCGTTGTCTTGTTGGAAAATAAAGGTATTAGAATAGGTTTAAATTTCGAGCACTTTCTGGTAGTTTTCTTCAAAATATCCAAATAAACATACCTGTCCATGACTTTATCAATAATATGCAAATTTCCAACTCCATTCGAAGACATACACCCCCATACCATCACTCCACCAGCTTCATGTTTAACAGTTGGATTTAAATTTCTCAGATTCAGTTCTGTTCCCGGTTTTCTCCATAAGGGTGGCCATTGATTTTAAATATTGTAAATTTACTTTCATCAGACCAAATTATGCTGTTCCAATAATCTGTCGAGGAGTACAAATTAAGTTTTTACAAAAGCAATTCTTTTCATTCGATTCGTCTTAGAAATGTATAGCTAAGACCTAGATTTGCGTCGTGATAATTTGCCTTTCGCAGTACTTTTCTTACAGTTTCAGGGGAAATTTCTTTATTGCTTGTTTAAAAAATATCTTTTGTTATACTTACAGCAGAAAGTTTAGGATTTTGTTTAATTCACAAGGTAGTTCTGAATAACTCTTTGCACACTAGAATGAGGCCTCCCAACTATTTTACCAATATAGCGAAGAGTTTTACCTTCATCTCTCAATTTTATAATTAACTGTCTTGTAGCTAAAGGAATTTCCTTATTAAGTGACATTTTCGTCAAAGAAAATAGCACTAGCATCTTCCCATTAACTCGAAAATAGATTTGAAGCTCAATGACCTTGAAAGTGTAATCCGATTCGCATTCTCAAGTTTGAAGTTTAAAATTAAGATAAGAAATTCCCCGCCCTTTCTGGCTTGTACGCAAACTTTATTGGCCTTGATTTTTGTCCAATTATCTTTTAAAAATTAGTCTGCATAAATTATTGGGCATGAAAATATTTTTGTCAAATAATTTTAAAGTTACTAACTGACGTTAAAGATTTAAAATAATAAAATTTTAAAAAACCGTTTTTTTCGCACTTTAAATTCGAGTTTGATATTACTTTTGTTAATGTACGCAGACTTTTTTGACTAACTGTATATATATATATACAAATTACATTTCGCGTATGGACATGATTCATATAAAAATTTGTATTAAAGTAGTATTATATAAAGTAGAACGCGATTCACGATTCATTACTTCACATGTGTTTCAAATCTTATTTTCAGCTACTCATATTGATGCGATTGTATTCATGTGGTNTGTCAGAAAATAAATAAAAAACTTACCTAATTAATGAAGAAACTTTTCTTTATAAATTCTTTTCAATAATAGATTGCGTTCAGAACAAGGTTACGACGGCGATCACGAAGTTAATCCCATTGAAAATAATCTACAAGAAACGATTTCAAATCGCGAAGGTGCGAAAACGAACATGTGATATAACGATATAAGGTCTCAAAAGTGATTCTGATTCTACCGCTCATCAGTCAAGGCCGTCTCAACATAACGAAACAATATCGTCTTCCACAGCGCGAGTTGGCATCGGAACGTAAGAGAAAGTCCTTGCGTGTATCGCTATATCGTTATATCGTCTTCTTCACTCGACGGCTTAAATCACATTTCTGATGTATCGCTTGGAATGAAAGTTGCTGTATCGGTTTGCCGATATAGGCGTTAAATCGATATGTCGCGATATATCGATTTATAGCCCAGTCCTAGTGAAGAGGAAAATAAATTTGTCACAGTTCCAAGAATTACATCGCGTGAAAATAAAGTTGGCACTGTGCCAAGAGATATCGTGGTAGCACTTTGGTGGCCACACTGAAATGGGATCACCGGCCATTCCCAAATCTTGATTGAGAAGAAAAATAAATATGGCATAGTGCCAAGAAAAAAGATCAGACAGGAACTAGTTGCCTTTCACGAAACTTCTACACATTTCACCTTCACATCAATTTTTATAAATACACATATAAAACAGGTAAAATTGTGTTGTTAAAAGATGATCGAACTATGAAAGAAAAAAATACACGTTTAAAAGCTCCAGAGCCCCAAATCTGTGAGCATCCCAATCGGTTTCAGAGCAACGCAATGGATTTAGAAGCATCACAAATCTCACGCAGCTGGAGCTTTTCCAAATGGTCACAACACATGGATTCGGAAAAATTGAACGTGCGCATTGACAAGGCTGTTTATCAGTCATTGTCCTCGGTTCTGCAGAGCAATTTTTGGAGTGCGCTACTTTGGGGGTTGTATGGATACCCGAGGATACATTCATACCGTTGACCTCACAGCGGCACCATATTATGAAGGTCAAAAAGTAAATAGGTGAAAAAAGGTATATTTAAGTCAGAGGAAGATAATTTTTGTTTGAGGCCCGATAAAATATAGATATTATTAGGCTATATTATAACGAGAGGTCCGATTTAAGCCTCGTTTTTAACATTTTTCTTTCAATGGAATGAAAAAAAAAGTTATATAATGATTTCTTTATTTTATTTCGTCACCTTTCAGTTACATTTTAATTTTTTTTTTTATCCCGATTAGCATATAAAAATGATGGTGGAGATAACGCATTGATGGGTTAAGTAGCTTGAAATACTGAAAGAAGCATGATGAAAAAATGGTAGCCATTAAAAAAGAAATAACGAAAATTGCCTTTATTTTTGGCATTTAAACGAAAAAAAACAGTGAATGAAATTTTAGAAAAGGTTAAATTTTTGTACGGACAGCACACCTGGCTTTCTTGCTGAAGGTAGACACGCGGTGTTCCGAGCGTTCAAGCTTATCTGAGTTGCGTTTTTTGCGAAACTCGAACGGCGTGTCGCCAATTCAAATATTCATGACATACATCATTCAAGGTATCCCCATAATGGTGGGGAGACCTTGACGATTAGTTGACGATCACCGTAGCTAAATAAGCGACAATTTTGTTATTTCTTCATCGTAATATGTAGGTGCGTTTTGGAGAAAACGCCAAAATAAGCGAATTTAGAAATTCGGGATTGTTTTGATTGCGCCAATACATCTTTCCAAAAAATTGTCATTTCACATTTCTTCGTATACAGGATTGATTTCCTCTTGCGCCGTCCGTTAACCTTAAACTACGTAGAATGGCTGGTTCGATGATCATGCTTTTCCACTTTAACAAATAGTTTCTGGGTAAAAGTGTTTCGACCATATATACCTCCAAATTTTTTTTAAAAATCTCTATGCCAGAAAACCCATTAAAATATCCTCTGCTCTAATTTGTTTAAGCTTAGGAACTTTACCATTAAGATTGAGTCTTGAAAGTAAACCATTCTCGCAACAGTCTGTTGTGAACCGTGGAATCATGTTGGATAAGGCTCCACAATTTCTTGACCAACGGCTTGATTGTGACAATGTGGTCAGTATTGCGCACAGGTCGCTTTCACTTCCCATACAAGCTTTTTGAGTGAGCTTCAAGCCGCCACTAGGGATCGAAACCTAGTTCTTCACGATGACAGTTTAATGCCGTAACCACTGAACCAGGGCGGCTCAGGATTGGGTATTAGAACGTGAAATTTTTTTATTAAATCAAAAGTTATTAGATTGTTTGATTCTTTTTAGCGTGTGATAAAGTTTTTTAGGCATTTTCAAAAAATTAATTGTAATTTAAACAATCCAAGTATTGAAATAAAGAGTTCTATTTCCGAGCTAACCTTTTGAATATTGTGGTGGCTCACAAAAAATATGTCAGTACTAAGAAGGAGATGAAATGCACTTTAAATTATTCTTATACGCATTTAAATGATTCCAAATAGCCCTGCAGTCCCGAAAAGAAAAGAACTTTTTCATCATCACTGAATGCTCATTTGTAAATTGAGCTTTTTCCTTTTCAGTAACAATGATAATTTTTTCTTAAAACTCTGATTTATTTTAAAGTGCAACTTGATTTAGCCTACGTAAAATATAATTTAAACTGTTGTAGGGTAAACTAACCAGTGAAGGAACACTTAAGCTTCGTTTGCCTTTCAAAAAATCATATTAATTTCAAAATTCGTAGTTTTAGTTAAATGACAGTGTCAACATATTTGTTACTAATTGCAAATTATGTAAAAAAAATTGTAGAGAACTTACATAATACTGTTTTAAAGTTTTGAAGGTTCAAATAATAAGTAGTAAGAAGACCAAGAGAAGGAACAGCTCTTACCAGTGAATGAACACCCAGTAATGGAACACTTAATTTTGGTTATTTTTTAATGCTCTTTATGAATTTATAAGCCATACAAATATTTAAAAACAAGCCTATTCTTGAAATTATAACATATAAATACTTGGAAAATGTTAACTGTTTTTTGTAATAATCAATTGAAAATTAAAGTGTCAACATATTAACACATACTGTTTATTCACTGGGAAATCTATACCCAGTAAAGGAACATGTCTGTTACCTCACTGGTTAGAAGTTGTTTTTCGTATTTTTAACATACTTTTGAAGCGGAACATCCCTAAAGGTACAAGAAAACTAAAGTTTATCTTTTATTTTCATTAACTTAGAAAAAAA
>NC_092204.1:52142302-52233061 GCF_043381705.1 Parasteatoda tepidariorum
TTTAGAAATTACTTATATATATAGGCTTAGCAAAAAAATTCACATAATGAATATTTTGTACAGCCAAGTTAGGGCTTGAAGTTGGACACTGAAAATAAAACAAGATCCATTGAAATTTGTTTATAGAGGTCTTACACATGATTGCACACATTTTATACACATGAAAAATCCCATAAAATCTTGTGACAGGCTTTAGCATAGAGGAAAGGGTGTAAACGAGGGGACAAAATTAAATATTGACATTTAGACAAATTTGTTTTAAATGTAGTAAAGAAAAAATGTTTGAAATATATGCTCATAAAACAATAAATATGAAGTTTAAAATACATATCAAAATTAAATAAATGTAAAGTTATATTATTCATTGAGATAATTTCATTATTTGTAATGCTTTGGGAACATTTCAAAAACCATATTTAATGGTAAACAGGATGGACAATACAGAAACACATAAGATAAAGAAATGTTTTATTTATCACATAAAAATTGAAAAATATATTTAAAATGAATTTTTATACAAATGATTTATTCTGCTACTTCAGAAGCAGGACAACGTATTCTATAGGAGGCATCTTTTTGGGTACAGCGTTGCATAGGATGAGCTAATAACTTTGCCATACAGTTATGTAGTTTAGTTGTATTGCGAGTTACTTCAAAAATATAAGATTTATTTTGTGCATCTAAGTCACACAAGGCTTCAAAGATTTCCTAAAAAAAAATTATAATAAATAAAATAAAGACGAATTTATATATAACAGAAAAACATTTAAAGAAAGTCTGTCTTCTTTTCCCCCCTTTCAAATTAATGTAAGGGCAGTTATAATATTAGTTAAGAAACTTTGAAGGTATTATAAATTTTTTAACACCAGAACAAATCAAGGTTGGCAAGTTTCTGCCGAGGTGGTTAAAACCACTGGTAGAAACCAGTTAAAACTGGCATGGCAGAAACCCTTTTCTGCCACATTTGTGGCAGAAATTCAGAAAATGACATAAAAGTAAGTATTGAGATTGACATACAATGGATAATTCATGGAAAAAACAATTAAATGTTAAACAAAGTACAATTTATTTACAAAATTATCACCATTCAAATTCAAATATTACATTGTTTGCACTCTGCAGAAATCTGTAACAAAAGACACATTTTGATGCAGTTTCTAAACCGAAACAATTTCTCAGTTTGCTATGCATGAACGAGAAATTTGAGAAGATTTTCTCAAGTCCAGCAGAACTAGCAGGCATTGCCATCAAGGAACAAGCAAGATTTGTGAAACTCTCATCCATTGCATATTTTTTAAAACTGGACCACCATGTAGTAGCTGGGGTAGTTGTCAAAACTTCACTGGAAAAATAAATTTCAGGAAATGGGGCCGATTTGTTTTGCAAAGCTATGACATTAGGTACAAAATCTGGGTTAATATTGGCGAGTAAATTTCCAGCACTTTCTTCTTGAGAACATGATAATTTCAATCCCAAATACTTTGGATGCAGCATATAAGCTAGCAAATGATAATCAGTAACTGCCTGTTTAAATCTGTATGTCACTTCTTTTTTATAAACAGCCATAAGATTCTCTTTACTTAATTCATTTTTCAGTTTACTTAAACAAAATGTCATTAAGCAATTACTAGAACTAATATAGAGGTTTTTNTGAGTAAGCATAATTAAATATATTCAATTCCGAAGTTGCATATTTTAGTCTTGTTAACAAATGCATATAGTTTACAGAATTCCCACTCAATTTCAGATGTAAATTTCATGATTCAGATGTAAATTTTATAATTTCAGATGTAAATTTCATTTTTAAACAGTGAGACTTTCCGATATTTTAAATTTTTAGCTTCATGAAATTTGAGATTAAGCTTATATGTCATATTTTGGTGAGAATTAAAAAAGTATTTTATTCAATATTTGTGAATCTTATTTTTGTTTGCTAATACTTCATTTGGAAAAAAAATTTGCTAATTACAAAAAAAAAGATTAGATTATATAGTGATCATATAATGAAATTATTTATTAATGGAATGTGAATGCATACTGTAGGTATTGGTTGTTTATGATATGTTCATTCGTACATAATTATTAATTCAATTTAATGAACATTTCATACGTTAATTAAAATCTTAAATTTTATACTTGAAATGCTTAGAAAACAAATATTTAAAACTTCTCTATTTTCATACATTTCTAAAGCAAAAAATATAAAAGAAAAAATTATTTTTGTACATTGTAAGCCATATAAAGAATTCAGAAATCGAAAAATACATATGAACATACCATGTGCCACAGAAAGATTTGTGCATCTCATTTTATGAATGTATGCAATGTCTCTAGAAATTCCATTTTAAATTTAAAGCAAATTACGCCCTTATTTGTAACTTAAAACTAATAACGTAACACTTAATATCATTACAAAGAACCATTTCAGCAACTTCATCATTATGCAATTCATTTTACATTTAGAAGGCAGAATAAAGACTGAAATAGTTAATCTCATAACCATTTCATTTATTAATCCCTGTGATGCCAGAATTGGCATACACATATTTATTTTCTATCTTTTAAAATATCTTTCATTACTTAAGCTGATTTTTTATTAATAGAATTACATTTAAAATAAATCACAAACTTAATCTTTTTAAAACAAACATAAAATATTTATTTCTTCTCTTCCAGATCAATGTAACGGATACTTTTTTATTTCATTATTATGCAGACATATTAATTCACTGTCGCCTTTAATCGAAAACAAAAATCTATTTATAACTTTTTATTCTAATTTTCCAACGGCTAAATGTTTCGGTTGCATGGTTGTAATAATTCACATAAATTTGTTGGCGACTCGTGATCGCCAAGGTATTATTTTAAACCCAATATTGATATGCTGGTTGGCCTTGTTTTGGCTATGCTATATTTTAATAAATTGCCAATTTTGGATCTCCTACCCATGCTTCTGTGTCCGTCGGGAACAAATTACACGTACTTTTAATTTGGCTTTTGATTAGGCAGGTTGTGGGGGATTTGTCTCCCATGGCCTGACCTATTTTAATATTACTATGCAAAACTTATTAAACTGAAATTCTTATGAATGATATTTTGTAACTCGAGCTCTGCAAATATATAATAAATAAAAGCTTTTTATTATTTCTGATCCAGCTCAAGTATTATTTTCATCACCCTTCTGTTTTCACAATCTTCAATTTGTCAATATCTTCAACTAATCCACTATACCAAATGCAAACTCCAACCACACCTTAAAACTCCACCTCCATCCACACTGGAAATAATAACCTTCACCATAAAATGGCACCCTTGGCTTTTTCTTCTTCTTCATAATCCCTTTGGTAATAATCAAGCAATATTGTTTCAGTATATAAAAAGTACACATTTGAAAAAATCCACTTATCTTCGGATAGAAGGTCTTTTCATACTATCTTGGAAAATCCACTTATCCTCGTGCAAAATTGGATTTTTGCCCAACAAAACCAGAAAAACTTACGTGGCAAAAGCTGAAAAAACTGTCTTTTATTTCTTCTAGGTTTTCTTTAAAAAACCTGTGTTTTGGTGAACCCAGATCTCTTGCCACTGCTTTGGATAACATTTGAATTAATAGTTGTTTCAATTAGTCGTCCTTTTGCTGTTCTTTTAAATTTTTTTTTTTTAATACTGCTTAGCCAAAGTGCTTTAAAGCGTTTTCCAAAGTTTGTGGCTTGCAATCTCTTTTCCAATTTCTAAATTATTCTTTTCAGCAGTTTCAAAAAGTTTAAGTTTTTAGCTTCAAATTCTTTAAGCTTATATTCTGGATTCTTTTTTCTTTTCAAATTCATTTTTAGGTAGGTTGTTGTTGATCATTATTTTGGGGGCAGTTCATACTGGAAAAAAGAAATGATAGTTTGAGTGTGATAAAATTCTCTGAATTTTGTTTGATTCTGTCTCCATACAGAATGATAGTATAATTCTCCTTATTTTGTCTGATTTTTGGGGCCTTCTGATGAATAGGAAAAAATAGAAGTGCAACAGTTTTAAAATAAAATAGAAATGACTTGAGTAAGCATAATTAAATATATTCAATTCCGAAGTTGCATATTTTAGTCTTGAAAACAAATAATTACGTCATTCAATAATGTAAAATAAGTAGATACTTCTAATTTACATTTACAATTCCATTACAGTTAGTTATACCATATTAGTTGTTTCTCTAGTTTAGAAATTACTTATATATATAGGCTTAGCAAAAAAATTTACATAATGAATATTTTGTACAGCCAAGTTAGGGCTTGAAGTTGGACATTGAAAATAAGACAAGATCCATTGAAATTTGTTTATAGAGGTCTTACACATGATTGCACACATTTTATACACATGAAAAATCCCATAAAATCTTGTGACAGGCTTTAGCATAGAGGAAAGGGTGTAAACGAGGGGACAAAATTAAATATTGACATTTAGACAAATTTGTTTTAAATGTAGTTTTTTAAAAATGAAATGTAACCAACTGCAAAATGATAAGAAGTTATAAGTGCTTTGAGCACAAAAATACAATTTTATGTTTGAACTTTTATATACATTTGATTTAAATATCAAGGCAAGTGAAAATCAGTTTAGAAGCAGAGTTTCTAATAAATTTATGTTTAATCTAAAGTGATCAAAAATGAATCAACATGACTAACATTTTTAAAGTTTCAAATTTTTTTTTTTGCATAAAAAGTACTATTTTTAATTTGTACTTTGTATGAACAAAACCCCATTTGTTCGATCAATTTAGGTTTTGTCTTATTCAATTTAGCATAAAGAAATACAGGGGAAAAAGATACCCCCAAAAATATAGTTATAGCTGTTTTTTGAAGTTGTTCAATTATCTAGATCAGCCTTGGTCTGAATAATTGGGGCTATACTCTGATACCATTTATAACTATAACAGTTTCAAATGAAAGTTAGTTAATTAGAAGATCTTTATAAAACAAATCTTGAAACTTGACGATTGGCACTATATAAAATTTTTGGTTACATAGATCATTTGACATAACATTATGCTTTCCTCTTAAACATTTAATTATTTAATTTTTAAATGCAAACTACTTTAAAACACAAAACATGCACATAAGTCTATCTTTTTTTCAAAGATTATAAAAACAATGAAATTATCTAGAATGTTAGAATCATCATAAAAAAATATATCAATTTTGGTTAGCTTAATTTCTTAGTACATAGTTCTTTTTGCATCCTGTGAATAGTTAATAGTTCTTGCTTGGTCTCAAAAATTTCTTCAATGCAATTTTAATTGTTTAGATCAGAAAAGTAATGGAGTATTATGGTTAATAGAACTGTATTACATAGATCTTCTACTATAAACTTAACAATATGAAATAATAAAATTACAAACATAAAGTTAAAAAAAAAAGAAAAAAAGATTAAGTCATGCCCTGTGGCAGAACCTCTCTAGCACTAATATCTTTCCGCAAGATACTTTTGATAATAACAAATATACATGTTACTAACTAAATTTAAAGTAACAAAAATTTTGTGCTTACAAAAAAAAATTCTAATAAAATAAAATTGTATTTAACTTTTAAATGAATATGTAATATTTTTTAAAAATTCTAATATCATGGGCAAGATTTTTACATTTTACTCGACAAGACAACACACTAAATATTTCCTCTTTTGCATTTTGCAAATCATCACATTATAAAATAAATAAAGAAAATCGTGCAATCCGTAGTTGTGACTTTCCCCTCTGATGTGTGAAAAAAGGCATCTTTTAATTATAATTTTAAAAATAAAACATTTCTGCAGAAAACCAAAATTCTTTACTTCTTAAAATAAAATTGTTTCTGCAAGAACTCTGTAATATTCTGCAACAATGTCGCTGTGATTCTGCCCCGGGGAAGTTATGCAATGAAGACATTTTTTGATGAAAAATCTATTTTAACAACAATCTTTTTTAAAAACCAATAATAAAAGTTACAATGTTTCATTACACAATGCAGGCATAAAAATTTTTTAATATAAGAATTCAATAACATACCTGACATTTATTGTCATCAGTGGGAGGTTCATGGATATAAATAATATCAAGATATATAAAGGGATAATTGACCAAAAACTCCTTAGCCTGTATAAAAAAATAACATGATGCATTTAGGAAATAAATATACTGATAGTTTTATTATAATTAATTCACAAATCTATTCAAATATAAATAAAGAAAATTTTATACTTCTCAGGCTTCCATAAAAACAATAAACTGTTCAATTACATTGGTAATTAGAAAAGAAGAATACATTTATTTATTTCGAGAAACAAAGCTAACCTTTAAGCATTACCAAGACCACGGTTAGCTTGCTTACACTTTTTAATGGTTTTATTGAATAATGTTTTCTAGTGCATATATTGGCAATTTTTTAAAATTAATAATTCATGGTTAATATACTTAATTAAAGTAAGCACTTTTACAAAAGAATCAAAAATATTTAAACCAATATCCACTACTTACACTTATTACGATTCACAACAAATTGTAAATACTACTTTCTATAGCATGAGAACCAAAGCTACTACAAATTACTTTCTATAGTAATATTATTATAAAAAGAATAAAAATGTAACAGTATGGTTCAATAGTTCTTAGTATTGAGATGGAAATTGACAAAAAATATCTTAACAAGAAGTTTTAAGCTATAAGAATGAAAAGTTTCATTCGAGAGCCAATACTCAAACACTTAAGTACCACTTCAATATATATCAACACATAAAACAATAAGAATAAAAAATGTATATATATTTTTTACCACCTGCTACTAGGCATTAGTGGAAGATAAAAAAGTTGAATTATTAATAGTTGTAAAAATAATAATTGAGAATTTATGAATGAAGTATCAAACTGCAATTTAAATGTCTTATAAATTTTAAATACTTTGTTTCTATAATGAATAAAAAGACAAAAATATGAACTAAGTTATAAAAAATAGAAAAAAATGTGCACAAAGGTTGCAACAAAAATGTTTGGAGAAACACAGGCCAACAAGAATGCTAAGCTGGTTTTAATTCTTATCTTCACTAACACACATAATTAATTCCATAATATAAATTTAAAGGATTTTCAAGTTCTTTTTATGAAATTCCTCATAGTTACTATTTTTATCAATAGAATTTGTATATGTTTGTTTAACAAGTTAATTTTAATACTGTTAATAATGCAGCCAATTTTGTTTAACATGCTTATAAACAATAATAATGTAAACTATACCATAGTTGCGGAACATCACGTATACTATAAGCAATTTTTAAGCTTAGGTTTGCTATGAGTAAACATTTTTAATATCTTAACACAAAATTCAAGAGTTATGCTTACTTCTTCATCAGAAAAATGTATCATACAACTAGATCGTCCATATATAAGAATCACTCTAAATATACAAGGCAGTAGAGATATTTTTTTTGGTAATGTCATTTCATATTTCCCTGTTCTGTAATAATATAAAACTGCAGTTAGTAATTTTGATATAATAGAAAAAATATCAAGATACACTTAAATTTTTTCGTAAGAAAATAATAAGCTCTTTAAGTATAACATGCATAGTATAGTATTTAAGTTTCTTATGTATTATATCTTTCGCATTTTTATTTTGATTAGAATAATTTTGATGTTAAATATATGTTTTATTTGATATTACAAAGGACAAAGTTAATTTATAGGCTGTTGCAAGTAAAGAAAAGTCTATTAGGTTAATACAATAAGATTTGAATCAACTTTTGCTCTATTTATTTCATTATCAAAATAACGAACTTGCAGTATAGGTAAAACTAAGTTAGCTAAGGTAAAATGTCCTGTAGATAGATATTACTTCTTAAAAAAAGAAAAACTTTAAGAAGTGTATAATTTTTTGCTAATGCAAAAAGTAATTATCAACTATACTTTCAATTTATATTAAATTTAGTAGAATTTGTGATGATAAAGTAATCAAAATAAAAGAAGAACAATAATCTAAATAATATACTATCTTTTAACAAAGACTTAAATTCAAAATAAATTTACATGGTTTCAATCTTCTTTTTATTTTATGCACAACAAATGAAACAAAAAATTGCAAATGTTAATGACAATTTTTAATAAATTCAAATAGTGCAAAAATCTTATTTGATTGTTAAATCTCACACCATTCCCTACAAAATAGGGATTCAAAATAACTAATAGTATATATATATTTTAAATTAGAATGAAAGAGATATTTAATTTTAGTAACAGTGTAATTCTTAATAAACATAATAGCTATTTTATTAAAAGAGAAAAATATTACTTACATTAATGTAACAATAGAGGCTAAATCTAATCTCAAGTTAAAGAAATTACAAGCATAATGTTTATAAAATGACACAAAAACTATTGGATAAAATAAAATACGATTATTTAAAAGGATACCGCAGCTTGAGCATGGTTGAGTTTCACTCAAATCTTCTAAAGACTCGATAACCTCCTTTGGGTCATTTGTAAATTCTCTCACCTAATTGGGGAAAAATACACACATTGCATTTATATTTTAAATCTTATTAGAAAATAAATAAATATAAGTATATAACAGGGGTTGAGAATTTAACTAAAGCCAAGGAGTTAATTAAGAAAAGACATTAAATCGTTCCAGAAAATAAATTAACAATCCCTTTATTTTAAATCTTGAAAATACTTCTTATGTTTAATGTAAAATAAGATGGAGATATGTAGATTTATGTTATAAATCCTATAATAATAAGCCACACATATTATTAAGCAGATGGTTCTTTTAATAAACTATCACTTTACCCATTTGTTTACTGACTAGCTTTTCAGCATGAAAAGCAACAAGCAGAAAAACGTGTATAATGAATAAGTAAATTTTATGGAACCTAAGCAGGGTAAAAATTGTCCGTGAATAAAATTTTCTTCCTCATTGCCCCCCCCCAACAAGATTAAAGATTTAGTTTTCTTATGCCAATTTCCCCTCCTAACAGGATCTATAGAATTTCTTAAGCATATTTCCTTAGTATTAATACAAAATCATTTTCATATCCCGTAGCATATTTCCTTCGTATTAATATAAGAAATAGAAAATCGCAACTTTAAACACACATCAGAAGCTAAAGTTTCTCAATATATTCTCCCCCCACCCAATAAGATTATCGATTTTGTTTTCTTATGCCAACCCCCCCCCTCACTAACAGGATCTATAGAATTTCTTGAGCATATTTCCTTAGTATTAAAGGAAGAAATATAAAATCACAACTTTTAACACACATCATAAGCTGAGATAATATTAATAACTCATAATTTGACACAATTAATTAAAAATGAAACTGGTTTAAGTGTATAGCCAATAAAATGAACTATCACTCAACATAAGAAATTAAATAATAGTGAAATTTATATATAAAAGATAATGAATAAAAATGATGTCAAACATACATACCCATGTTGCATTTTCATACAAAACCATTAATGAATATTCATGCTTTCTACTAATAAAATGCTTATTTTCTATAAACAATTCTATAGTTCTCTTCACCATGCTCAAAGGAGAGTGTTGCGACCTAAAAAAATTACACAATCTTAGGTATACTTATTAGTATTATTTTACTTTATTTACTTTATTAATAAAACTCTAGAAAGGAAATGTGTGCAGTTTATTATTATTATTTTAATATTAAAATTTGTATTTATTCTTATAAACTTATAAATGACCATTTTGTACATTATTTTAATGAAAAGAACATTAAAACTATACATTAGGGTCTAAAATTACCGAGATTATAAATGTAATACTATTAATCTTCTGCTTATGGCTTCTACAACAAGTGGAGTAGAATGACATGCTCCACCATGGTAAATGTCTGTCATAAAAAAATATAACAAAACTTAAAGTTTATAATAAAGTAAATTCATAACCACAATTTGCTCTTTATAAAATGATTATTTAATTGCTTACAATCAAAAATAATGTTAATTCATCATAATATTTTAGATGCTAAAACATTTTGATGCAAAAGTAAAAATCAATATCAGCATATCAAATATTAATTTTTATTTTGCTTGTGTGCCTACAAATTAATGTGATTTCCTTTCTTAAAATTCGTAAAATTAAACTAGCGTTATCTAAAACCAGTTAGTTTCATTAGAAGGTACCCCAATGGCATTTATAAAGTTTATTGCAGGAAGAAAAAAAAAAACTTATCAGGTATATGGGGACAAAAGAAAGAAATTAGTGGACTGACAATGCTGAATCTGAAAAAGTAAAGTTATTTTAAAACATATGAGAGATTTTAAAATAAAACAAAAGATATAAACATTAGACCCAGGGTTTGAAAAAACCCGGGGATTTTTGAAAAAACCCAACCCGCCTGGGTTTTATTGAAAAAACCCGGGGAAAATTGGGTTTTATTTGAAAAAACCCGGGGAAAATTGGGTTTTTTCATTTAGTGCTCATAAATTTTACTGTGAAAATATTTTTATTTATTAAATAGTGTTGTATAAGTAAACACTAAAATTTCATCTGACTTTTACCTGTAATAAAATTAAACTGGAATAAATATTTAATGGTCTTCCATGTTTTTATAATACGATTAACAGAAAGTGAAATTAAAATTACGTATAATTATAAAGAGTATCAGTTACTTGTCCCATTTTTTTTCAAGTAATTAACCCTAGGAAAATGATTTCATTTTTAGATAAATAATTTTAAAAAGTTCTCTGATAAAAAGTTTTAGCATTTTTTTTTTTTTTTTAAAGCCAGAAAATAAAACTGTTTAAATTTGTTAATGTATCACTTGGTAAAAAAAGAAAAAAATTGTTTCTTTTCAATTTTTTTAAACATATGAATTAATAATAATAACCTGTTTATTAATATATAAAGCATGCAACAATATTTGAAAAATTGATCTTTTCAGAGTATATTATTTAAATTTTTATTTCATTTAATATCATTAAAATATTACTTTTTAAAAAAACCCACTTGAAGTTTTCAATAGTTGGTACCTACTATAAAATTATATGAAGATTCGAGTTTCTTTTACTTTACTAATATTAAAAACTTAATCATAAAAATCATGCAACTCAATTTGACAAATTTATGCTGCACAATAAATTATATAAAAGTAAATGCAAAACAATAAGTTTTAGTAAAAAAAAAAAAATTTTTTTTTGTTGAAAAAACCCACTTATCGTTCCAAGTGGGTTTTTTCAAGGTGGGCCCGCCCAATAAAACCCAGGCGGGTTTTTTCAAAGTGGGCCCACTTGGAGAACCCTGATTAGACCTCATATAAAGAATGAACCAGTAAATTAATACTTACCCGTCACCAAGTCTAAATGGTGTTTGTTCCATATCAGACGACATATCCAGGCAAAATATCTGAAATGTAGAAAATAACAAAAGTGAGAATTTATGAAACAAATATAAGTACTTATTCGACAGTACCTGGAATTGAATTGAACCATATGCGCTGCTGGTACCATTTGAGCCTTGAAATCCCAAAAAATTAGGAAGGACTACCTTTTTAAAAAGCAAAATGGCTATCTAAAGTCAGCAAACAAACTGGAGAACCCCAATGCACACACTCAAACAATACACATGCATAATAGTTCAAGTAAACAAAAGATAGAACAAGCTATTCTCAGTTAGAAAACAGGCCTTCTTTTGTTAAATTGTAAATCTTATTTGCAGCCGAACATTATAAACGAGAAAATACCAAAACAGCTTTTTGCTTTAATAAAGGCAGAATTTTATTTTTAATTTAAAATTAATAAATTACTAAAGGTAGATAGATATATCTTAAAACTGTCATATTCAACGATTTTGAAGAGGCAACAAGTAATTTTCTGGAAAGTTTAGAAAACAATTGTTTTCTTTTTAATTTTTGTAATATTGATTTTAAAATTAAGAAAATGATTGAGAATTATTAGTTTCGTATTTTCCTTTAATAGGGCAAGATCAAGTTTTGAGTGAGTTGCCCCGGTTAAGCATTTCTATTAATGATGTCACCACTTTCTCGCTCTTTTTTTCTTCTGCCTGCGCATCAAATTTGGGGGCATTGTTTTTTCACTTATTTCAATTTAGTTGTTGTATGGCAGTCAGTAGTGTAATTTGGTTATGGGATTTATGTTTCAAGTAAGTTTTTGTGCGTTTTATTCTGATGTATTAGTCTTGATTTTATACTTTTGTATTTGCTTTATGTATTTTAAGTTTTGTATTGTATTCTCTTCCTGGACTTTGGCAAAACCTTTGGTGTACAGAGAGAGCAATTTAGACATTTGCCGTGCTCCCTCAATAGAAAAGGTTTTGCATTTATGGCTTCCGGAGCTGGTACCCCCTGAAGACGTCAGCTTCAGTTGTATTTTTTCATAATTTTCATTGTTTCTTCTGTTTAGATAACACTTTGTTAGATCATACCCAGGTAAATAACACCAACTACATAAATAACAGATCAAGATGTCTACTACACTAGGCTAGAACTAGAGTGTTGAATCTGCAGACCTTCTTCAAAAATCTTGTTTCATCTCACCATCAGTGAAAGTGGCAAAAAGAGAAAACTATGCCATATAAATTCATGCATTTCGCTTGACAAAAATCATTTTAAAAGGTTGCAAGAATAGTTTTTGCTTGAGATTTCATTCTGAAAGAAATTTAGTGTTACTACAAAGAAAAAGTTTTTTACAGACCAAAAAATTTGTGACAAAATGAAAAAAAGAAAAATCTTAAAACATAATAAGTTTTCAGGTAAAATAAAAATTCCTTTACACATTAAATCTTCTTAAACAATTTGCCTATTTTAAACAAACATGAATAAATAATTAAAAAAAATTTCGGGGTAAATAAATCATAAACAAAATTAAAATAAACAAATAGGCATAATTATACAAATTCAACAAAAAAGCTTACAAAAATTTAAATAAAAAGATGTTTTTAACATTATTATTTAAAAATGTTTCACTGAAAAATAGATTGATAAACCATTGTATTACATAATATAGTGTCAGGTGGGATAAAGTAAGTAAGAATAAAATCTAGCTTGTTTTTTAAAAAGAAAGCTCTAAAATGAAATCATTAAATTAACTTTACTGAAAATTTTGATGCATTGTTTTTCTATGGTAATGCATTCAAAGGAACATGTATGTCAGTATGCCAAAGTATGTCAGTTCTAAAATTAATATATATTTAAAAAAAAAAAAAAACATATTTAAATATTGTTTTAGAAATAAAAATGCTCTTAAATAAATGTATCATGATTATATTTAAAAAATAAAAGCAGAATTTTTTTGGATTATTAAAGAGTTAACATCCATGGTTATTAAAGTTTGGTTTCACATCACATGCAGTATATTTTGCTAAACTCTACACAATTTCATTAAAAGTTAGAAAGCTGAGAATGTAAAAAATATTGATAGCGGTAATTTAAAGTGTTTTTACTATTTATTGCAGACATTTTTTTTATTCAATTTAGCTATTTTAAAGGAACTGTTTTGTTTTCCATGAAAAAACTATCATATGAAGACAGAAATTTACGTGAAAACTCATCTATATTTTTAAATATGCTCACTAAGTTGTACTATCATGCTATTTGGTAATATTTTTAATTGTATAGTATATATGTTATTTCTTCCCTCATTCTTCTTTTTAAAAAGTTAAATTAATCAAAGAAGTAAATTATTTTTTTATCTATTGCATTATAAAATATCAAGCATTAGACATTTTTTTAAACTATCATAAACACTTATCTAAGCTTATCCGTATACCCACTTTAACACACCTTAGAAAATAACTTATAATAAATTGAATTTTTAAACTTATTCTTAAATTTCTAGGTAGACCTGTACTTTAGATGTCCCTCTAACAGGCTGTACTGAAATTAATATTTTTTGCCAGTTTTTAAAGAAAGTTCAACAGCTTAAACTAACATACTGTATAAATTAATCATAAACAAATAGTTTATAAACACTAAATTTTTTATCAGTTTTTATCAGTTAAATAAAAATGTTTGTCGCAATACCAGTCTCCAAAAATATTAAACAAATTATCTCAGTTAATAAGGTGAAAATAGATGTTTGTTTTTTAAACATATACCCACTTTATCCCAATTGTAACATATAAATAATTGTAATACATAAAAAAATCTACAACATCGGAAAAAACTCCTCATTATTTTAATGCAAAATTACAATAAATAAAAATTATTCTAATTGTTATCAAATAATGATATTGAATAAAAAGTATTAAATAAACTCGCTGATTAGAAAATAAAATAAATTAAAGAAGCTTATGGCTTCTAGAAATACAGTTTTTAACAATTTTTGCAAGGTGTTTATGCAAGTTTTTAGACGTATTTTGATACTCTCTTTGATGATTTGACTGGCTCATGTTAGATTTATGCAATTTTTCATTTCTAAACTTAATTTCAAAGATTAGATAAGTACACTATCAATTATGGCAAACATTAATTTTTCTTTTATTTAATTTTAATTTACTCATGTTTTTAACTTAACACAAGGCATATTTACATATTTTTTTGCTTTGTCATAGAGAGAAAAACTTTTTTATCCACCAAAATAAGTTGAAGTACAATTTCTAATCATAACTTTAATCTACCCAGAGTGATAAAAGTTTAATATGATTTAGGGTTCAATTTATTTTTAAGATTATGACTAGGCATAACTTATTTACACAACAGCATATTTATACATGATTGGTAAAGCACATGCTTTAAAATCATCTTAACAATAAAACTTTTCCCTTCAGCGTAATTTAAAATATTCTTTTATGATATTCAGACTTTTTAATATTCTGAACTCTTAGAATTAAATTGTTTTTATTTATATTAGTTTCAATAATTGATCTTATTTGTGATCTAAACAACATCTGTGCAGATGAAATTAATGCATAATTATGAATGCACTTAAAAACCGAAAAAGTAAAAATTTAGGAAAAACCACCCGCACAGTATCATGATATGGCATTGGTACTATCAGGATCTAGTTCAAATGTCCCTACAAAAATGTTCTAAGAGAAAAATAATACAGTAGACAAAAGCAATAAAGTTATTGAGATTTCTATATTGGTAGTATCTATGTTAAAATGCATTGCTAACAAATTACAAATGGACACTAATATGCAAGAAACTTAAACAAAAAAAAAAGTTTAAAGGGTAAGACGTATGGTGAATTCCTGAAAAGCCATTAAATGCATATTTTTAAATTTATTCCAAGTACAAAAAAGTTAGCAAAAACAAGTACTGATATGGAAATATTCCATAACTATTTACAGGAGAATAATTTTAAGATTTTTATTACTTAAATGATAATGAGAGCTAACTATTTTAGTTCTCCTTTAATATCACACTCACATCATGGGAGTTATTGATCCAATTAAAATACTGCTAAATGTTATAATCTTATTAAATTTTTATATTACAGTTAGATGTATAAATACTTAAATGGAGAAGAATTTCGTATCAGTATGTGCACTAAAATAATCGCCGAGTTTTGGCAACAGCGAAAAAAAAAAATCATGGAATAAAACCAATTTGAAGGGTATACCTGGTAGCTACTCCCCCAGTATATCTCTACACTTTTTTAAAAAAAAAATTTGAGTAAATTAGCAGTTCGGTTTTTGGCATAGCCAGATAGCAATATGGTAATATTGCAATAAATGAGAACAAGGAATTTATCTGAAGAAAAGAGTTTAAACCCTTGAAATATTAATTAAATTCTTGAAGCATAAATATGTGGAAAGAGTTAGGTTACTTTTCTTATATGTTTCACATTAACATCATGATTTATAATAACAATTCAGAATAATAAAATGCAAGGATGAATGTAAAGTTATCACTCTAACTTACAATTTTCTCAGCACAGTTGATTTTTGGCACAGGTAGATGCGCATACTTTGAACTAGAATTAACATTTTGTTTAGACGAAGACCCTGACTGTGAATCAGATGCAGTGTTTTTCAGTTCAGGTTGTACAGTGTTTACAGGACTATTATTACATGTACTCTTACTCTCTGCGGATTTTGCACTCGGTTTATTAAGCTCAATTTTATCACTTTCAACTTTCCCATTTTTATCGTCGGGAACAGAGACAGAACATTTTAAAGCAAATAATTCAGGACTTATTTCTAACTCCTCTTCTTTGATGTTAGTTTTAACTGCTGTCTCAACATCTCCAAAGCTATTTAAATTTATCATGCCATCCTCTTTTGCAGACGACATTTTAGTTAATTTTTTTTATGGATAAACACCAATTTAAAGTATGACAGATTCGATAATATAGTAAAATTTAATAATCATCATATTTTTAACCAATTATAATAGTATATTAGATTTCCCTTTTAATATTAAAGTTTACTAAATCATTCCTTCAGAAAAGTGCATCTCAGAATGCAGAAAAATAGAAACAATCAACAATCCAGCTTTCAACTCACTTCGTTTCAGTTTATTTTTCAGTAAATTCGTAAAATAAAATCGTCTTTAAAGAAAAAAGAAATAAAATATTCCAATTAAATTTCTTATTTGAAACATGATTTTAGTAGTTTAATGATTCAAAGAATTATAAAAGCTTTGTTTTGTCTGATTTTTACCATCCTTGATTTTTTTTAAAAAATAATTTTCCTCATTTTTAATCCTTGGTTCAATGAAAAGTGTTTATTGAGATCTTATCAGAGAAAAAAGGCTATTGTTTTCTTTAATAAAAGACAAAATTTCCCTTAGGCGTCCTTTAATAATAATAATTATTAAAAAAGAAGTTTGACAACAGACCAGCAGAAGAGTCCGTTAATTCTCGAGGGCATAAGTTCTGAAATCAGGAAGTGAACTGCACATTTGTTTATTTGTTGTGTTTTTCTGTGACTTCTATTCCTTGGGGCAACTTTACTCAACTGATGACCTGATGATCTAACCTAGGATGTAATATGATGTAAAGAGTAAGATCAAAACATTTCATGTCATCTAAAATTTATTTCTAAAATGATCTTTATGTAAGAGAATGTTTAGTGTTATAAGTAAAAATTTTAATTTAATTGATTAATCAATTTAAGGTCAGTTAGTTTTGATATTCTGGAATTTTTAATCCAATTGACCTATTAGTATAAATTTTTTTGACCTATTGATATTAATTTATAATTTAAGATTATATATTTAATATAACTCATAATCTATTTATATGCGTTTGGTTTAACGTTTTGTAAGTCATCTTTTGCTTTCATGCTTTAGTCAATAATAATATGTATTCTTGGTAAAGTATGTTTTGAATTTTGTCTTTAATGAGTCTTAATTTTGTTGAATTTTGATGCCTTATTAGTTCATTAAATATGAATATTTAGTAAGTTTTAGTTTCTTAAAAATATTCTAATGTTTTATGGATTTACTGAAATACAAACTCATCAAGAAACTTCACAAGGGGTATCTGTATCGGTATCTGTTTACACCACCTACAAATGCTAAGGTACCAAAAGAATTAACTTGTACTGTTGTACTCTTTGAGTTGATTCCTTATTGTGATGTTTTTTTAAATTTTAATTCCTTGATCCCCTCAGCTCGAAAGTGACCAAAAATTTGGTAGTTATTTTATCACAGATACTGTTGTGATTGTGGCTTATCCTCCAACTATCTGACGCAGTCAGACAAGTTCCATTAAACCAGTGTTTCCCAGACTTTCGTGTACCCTTTCTAAATTCTTCGTAATGCTGTGTGCCACTAATAAAAAATGAATGTATTTCTTACTGTAAAAAAATTTGCACAAAAGTTAAAAATTACAACTGGGTGTTGACACCCCTAATTATTCAATGTAAACTCAGCAAAAAATAGCTTATAGAAAAATGTGTAATCCTAAATTTTCATGGCTAGCTTTGTTTTTAAAGAAAATTTTTGTTTGTTGAAAGATATTTCGCATAAGAACACATACCCCCGTTAAACTGTTCCTGTACCCCTGGGGGTACGTGTACCACACTTTGGAGACACTGCAATAGACCGCTGACCTACAGAAAATCAGGAATCACAAGAGGAGAAGGACATAATTCTCCCTTGGAAAGATCTAAGCTGTCCATGATGTTGAGGCCTGCTGAACATGACATTTAGAGCCAGACTGCTGAAATCATCCAGCCCTCAAAATACATGAGACTCTTTGTGTGTCCACTTGCCAATCTTGAAAATGAGAGAGAGAAACAAGAAACAAACGAAAGTTGAGAATGAAACTTGAGAGAAACAAACGAAAACTGAGATGAACAAATGAAGAGCCTAGCTCTTTGCCCGCATATCAGTGGTGACAGGGAGAGCTTCCACTCCTTTGAAATTGCAGATTTGATCTTAGATTGATGCTCTGAGCAGGTAACGGCCTAAGAGGAAGGCATTGACTTCTGTGATTACAACCCTCCTTGACTAAGCGATCTGCTTGCTCATGGTCATAGATGTCAATTAGGGATGGAATTCACTTAACTAATACAGATAAATGCAGATACTGATACATAGATGTTAAACCTTTAAAAATTATTGCTCTTTTAGAATTGAAATTAATACATTCCATAGAAATAAGTGTTCTTAAATGAACTTTAGAGCGATTATCAGCTTGGTGGTCATTCCATGGTTTGTGAGTCAGAACTTCAAAAAAATGAAAATGTATTAACGTTTCTTATATAATTTACTCTTAGTTATTCATGGTTAATAGAAGTGTATGTTATATATATTTTATGAAATAAATAAGAGTTAGGTATATTTGGGAAGTATCTAATGATACTTAAACTTTATATTTAGTAAAATCTTAAAATAAAATGAAGGTACACTTATGTTGAATGAATTCATATAATTTAGTATTGTTTAATAATGTGTATCCTCGGGCCGGGCAAGGTTGACTCAGCCTTTCATCCGTCGATAAATGAGTACCAAGCACGCTTAGGAACTAAACATTGGGGGTTCTGCGTTCGGCTGACCACCTAACTGGAACGTCTACTCCTGCACCCCAGAGCCCAAGGTCAAGAAAACTGAGATGGGCACAGTAGGCCTTGGCCCTCTATGAGCTGTNAATAAAAAAATATGCGTGATTCTCGCGCTGTAGTGAAAACACTGCTTAAACTTTATATTTATAAATCTTAAAATAAAATGAAGGTACACTTATGTTGAATAAATTCATATAATTTAGTATTGTTTAATAATGTGTGTTACAATGTGAATAATCATTTCTAATTTTTTGTTATTTTGCAAAAATCTTTATTCTGATACACATTATTTCAAACAATTCATCTAAAATTACTATGACAATAAAGACTTTGCAATAAATAGAAATGACCTTGTTACAATGTGCTTAGAATTTTGATTTTTTTAAAGTTATGTTAAAATTTTATTAGTTACCTCAATATCATGTTTGACATGATTCATAATAAATAATTTTTTACTTTAAAGAAAAGTTTCTAAATTTTGGGGTCCTGTTTTGAGGTTTTGCGCCATCAAATAGATATTCATTGTTGTATGTTAAAAGTATTCATGTTTAGTGTCAAGATATAAGTGTAAACTCTTTTCCTTTGGATCTTAACTTTGATATTGTTTCTTTGTTAAAAATCGATTATTTTGATTTTTAACCATATCCATCTTTTTATTTTTTATATTGCGGTTCTAACTAAGATGATTTGAAAAGCAGCATCTATTTAAATTAACTAAACATTAAATTCAATATTACAATATAAATATGAATTTACACATTTCATCAAAATAAGTATATACAGTGGAGCATCGTTTATACGACGATCACTTATACGACGTTTACATTTATACGACGTTTTAGTGTGGTCCCAAATCATTCCTATTCATTTTAATGTAAAAATATATCGTTTATACGCCGCACAGAATCGGTTATACGTCGGTTTTTAGATTTTGTTCACGCTTAATAAATTTTTTATTTTTTCTTGTGTATTTTAAAAAAGGGCGGAATTTGCCAACATGAATGATACAGAAAAGGGTGCCAACAAGGATGCTTGGATGACGACCGTAATTTTTAATGTTATGAGGAGGCAAAAACGAAAAATTTTGCTATTCATAGACCAATGTCCAGCGCACCCATCGATACTACTTATTTTGGAAAATGTAAAAGCTCTCTTTGTTCCTGCAAATTGCACAAGTGCGCTTCAGCCATTAGATTTGGCCGTGATTAAAAATCTAAAATTGCATCATAGAGAGCAGTAAGTTCAACTCGCTATTAAAAGCATTGTAGAGACTATTAGCAAGAAAATATAATTAAAGGTAACATACATTCAAATTGCTCACTGCAATTTTTCTTCTTTGGTTATTTGTTTGTTTTGCTTTGTCTAATTTAGAAATTTATTTAGATCAACACGTTAAACATTAAAATTTACTGAAAGCAGAGTTAGTTTCAGTTTTAGAAGTAAAAATCTATTATACGACGTTATTGTTTATACGACGTTTTTCGGTGGTCCCTTCGGAGTCGTATAAACGATGCTCCACTGTAATTAAAAATTTTGAATTCTGTGGTAAAAACACTTTTAGAGATCATGATTTTATGATATCTAATTTTTACTTCAGTTATTACAAACTGTATTAGAAATTAATTAATTTAATCATGACAAGTATTTTCAACAGCGTTTTATTTTAGAAATCAACTGCATTAAAAATATCTTAGTTTCATCAGCAAAATAACAAATTAGATTGAAAAATCAATTGCTTTAAAGTCTTTTATAATTTTTGTTGTAATGTATGCTTCCATTGCAGGAGGCAGAGGAACATTAAATTCTTCCAAACTTTTTTGTGGCATTACTTCAAAGTTTCAGTTTTTTTTTTTTTCAAACTGTGAAATATTTTCTTGTAACAGATGTTAACACAGATGTGGTTGACTGCTTTTTTTTCATCATTGCTTGAGCTATTATTAAATCTCCTTGAACTTGATCCTTGAGCTATTTATCATGCTTCACTCACTTTCCACTTTCTACCTCTAATGATGTGAATTGACTTCTGATTTAAAATTGCTTCTACTAATCCACATATTCATCTTGAAATATAATAAATGTAATTCATTTTTGATTTTAAAGATAACAAGCAGAGGTACTTATAACTTATATTTTATTTTGAAATCAAGTTGATTATGTATCTATGCATATATTCTGATCTTTTTTTTAATCCTTTCTTTTTTAATTTAAGGATGGTTAGCAACTATAAAATTAAACCTCTAATCATTTTAAAAAATATGCTCCAATGCTTGTGTAAATTTTCAGTAGCTAGTTATTTTATTTTAGAAAAATCGTTGAATTTCTGTGTATTTGTAAAATTTCATGCATTTCTCTAAATTCTTATTATTTTTTTGTTAGCAAATTTATGAAAAATTTCATCTTATTTCTTAGATTAATAAATTTATCATTTAATATTCATCACGAAGCATCTCTTTATTTGTATCTTTATTAGTTAAATTTCATATTTCAGGCATGTGATGATAATATATTTTAAAATATGCCAAACCAACTTCATCCAGCGGAGAGATTGCTGATGGACATGGATTCATTACCACTGAACAGAGATCAATTTCATAATAACAATAATAATCAAAATACTTTATGGATAGTAAGAGATAGACTATTTCAAGTCCTTTTTGAAAAAATGACCGTGGCATATGCATCAACATTTGGAGAAACTCTGAGAAAGTTAATTGAAATTATTTCTTTAGCTCTTGTAAGTTTTTGTTTTAGAATTTTTAGAATATCTCAATTGTATGAATTTATCTGTATAGTATTATGCATTTGATATGTTATACTATGTTTATTTTCTTTTAACATTCACAAGTTTTAGATACAAATTAGCTCAAAGTTGATTGTTTTTATGTTAAATAACACTTTTTAAATTTTTTTTTAAAATTTATTATTACAAATAGATCATTTTCAAAATGGAGACCCATCTTGAAAAATTTCTCTTAAAAAAATATTTGAATTACTTCCTATAAAAATTTCAACTACCCTTTGAATGTTTCTTGTCCATAAAACCGCAATGCACTTTTTTTTTTATTTTGAACATGAAATTAAAATATGAAACATTAACTTATACTATATGTTATCAAGTGTCAATGTTAGTCAAATTTACATTGTAAATCATTAAAATTGTTTTTTGTTAAATTATATAGAAAAATAAAGTTTAATAAATGGTTGGAAATAAATAGAAAAAAGTAAACAAAGGGGTAGGCTATTAGTAGAGCTAAATTTTTAAATATTCTTGTGTTGAAAATTACTGAATTTTAGTCATACAAATATTGATATCTGCATATATTTTTTTAATAAACTTAATATGTAATAAAATATTAAATTAAGTCAATAAATAAAGTTACCATTAACATAATAAAAGAGAATTTTAATCCATCATAAAAACATAGGATTTTTCTCAAATGGAATAATTATACATTTTCAAAATGTCAAATTTGTCAATAGTCGTTTCAAGTTAAAAAACTAAAACAGTTTTAAAATTTCTCAATAGAAAGTGTTTACTCCAATTGAATTACCAATATTTTATTTATATCTTAAGATTCCTTGTCAATAGCAGAAAAATAAAATTAGTGAAAAACATGCGTCACAGTGTTATTTAAAAAAAGATTTATTGAAATAGTGTGTTTACTCATCTTTGACTGAAAATGTGTTATTTGCAGCTGTATAAGAGGCTAAAAAGGCTGGGACATAGCAAATTTTCAGTAGTATCTGGCACTTTAACGTAGTATTACATAGGCATTATTTTAAGATATTAAATTCTATGTATTTAAAATTACTAAAGACATATAGTAAATTAATTTGAATGATTAAAAATGTTATTTGGAATTCTATTTCAGAAATTAAAATTACTTAAAGTCATGACACATCAAAAGTGTAAGTTTTTTGAAAATGTCCCAAATGTTCTAATACTATGCATAACTTTTAAAGCAACTTTTAAATTCTTGATGATTTTCTACTGTTTTATAAGTTCTGAATTTTTCCTCCAAAATTTGAGGTTGAAATGCTTTGTGAATATAGAAGAAAAAAAATAATAATGTGAAAAAGTTACTAGTAAAATCAATTTCAGTGAATAAAAAAGTTTAAGCTTCAATGAGGTTTGAAAACTCAATAGTGTTTCAGTTCTATGTATACTGGAAGTCATTTTTCTGCTGTTGTTCTCTCTTTAGCTTCTGAAACATAGTAGTCTGGTAATCTTATTCAAATTCGAAACAGACATGAGAGCATTTATTTTTTGATGAATGATTCTTTTGATAATTTTTTTTTTCAGTTATTGCTATTAGTTTTTACATAGTTTTTAAAATCCAATATTTTTAATATGATATTATTTATTATAACAAGTGAATCACGAAACATACCTTGCAACATTTTTACTTTGCCCCAGTTGGGCTCAAAATTGGTTCAGTATGAGTCCTATAAGAACATGCGCCTAGGGACCTATATTGGGATGTCTAGATTTTTTAATATTGGTCCCAGAATGGCTTATATAGGGCCAACATTGGCCAATATAGGACCGATATTGGCTTAATAATGGATATAAAATATTGGGTGAGTCTGACAATTCTATATAGAATTGATATTGGTTGTAAAGTGGCTGTGAAATATCGTGTGAATCGGAAAATTCTATACAGGGGCAATATCGGAAAAATAACGGTTCTTTGAGCAATTATTAAGACGAGATTCGTGAATATTGGCTAAATGGGGACCTATTTTGCTGCTAGGGATGCATGAATAATTTCTTTTTGAAGAGTCTGATTCTCTGGATTTCTTTGAAAGTCCATGTGCTTTTGTCGTTCATCTTTCTTTTGGCAGTTATAGCCACAGATTTCAGGATTTTATTTGTTTATTTATTTTTATTATTATTATTATTTTTTTTTTAAATTTCTGCAATGATCACTTGAATTGCAAATAAGGAAATAATTAGTGCTTTTTTTTTACCTTCAAAATGCGAGAGTATTGCCCATAATATTAGAATTAATTCTTTTATTATTATTACATTCACAATTAAAAAAGAAATATTATATTCCATTTTTTCTATGCAGGGAGGGTGTTTTTATAAACACAAAGCTCTTCTGTCATTACAAATTAGTAATATTAATTTATTATTATTAAAATATCTTGCAGAAAGATATAAGTGCTAAGGAGGTTTGTCCCAGAAAGCCAGAAAAAAATCCTGCCACAGAGATAAATTATATAATCTTAAGTTATTGAAAAAAGTAATACAAACAAAAGTTAAAATAAGTAGCAATATTTCTAAGTTTAAGTAAAAAAGTTACGGCTCTAATGATGTTTAAATACTTGATAATGTTTCAGTTCATTGTATACTAGAAGTGCTTGCTGTTGATCTCTTTTTGGATTCTGAAACATAGTAGTCTAATATTCTTGTTTAAGCAATACATAGTACATTGTCTGATTGATAACTTATATGTACTAAGTTATTTAAAGAAGTAATACAAACAAAAGTTAAAATAAGTATTATCAATATTTTTATTTTATGTAAAAATATACCATATTTTTATTTATTTTTCCTTTCAAAAAATTGAATTTAAAACAAGAAAATTCATTGCACTTACAAGTAACATCACACTGATGTTATTTGTAATATATTTATAAAAGATTTTGTACTTATACAACTACATTTTAGTTAACTTGTTATATAAGTTTCACTGCCTATATTTTCCCTTACAATTGAAACAAGGTAAGTATAAAAATTTAAAATTCAATACAATATTTTTCAAATGCCTTTATGTTTGTCAATAAATAACTGGAAATAAACAATTTTGCACTGATGATTGGTATTAATTGTCAATCATTAGTGCTTTATGCTTACGAATGTATTATTTTTTTCCCTTTTTAAAAATTTATACTGAATTTGTTGAAATTTTATTATTTCAAATAGGTATTGTCAATAATTTTTATTTAGGTTTGTTTATTTTGTTAAAATTCAGTTAACAAATGTAATAATTTTAAAATAAATATTGCAGGGGATGAATTAACATTTCAATAAAGCATAATTTGATTCTTTCTTTGCTTAAATGAAATAACAAATTAACAATTTTACTCACATTTAAGCTGTCACTTGGAAGAAACAGCACCGAAAACAGGATTATATGATCAGTTCTTTGAACTTCATTTGTTGTACTATTGTTTTTTTTTTTCATTTTATGAGTTAGTTAAATTTTAATTTTTTAATGCAGTTATTTCATTACTATTGCCACTTGAACGAAACAAATTTGGATCTTTTTTGGGAAACTTTCATCTGTATATATTATTACCATTGCCTCTGGAATGATAAAAATTCTATTCTTTTTCTGGGATTGTATTTTGCCTTTTACATACATTAGATTGCCACTTTATCATTTAGATTATATAGCTTTTTATATAGATTATGTATTTTTAATTTTCACTTTCTGTTTCATTTATAGTAATATCAGAAATTCAAAGTTGAATATTTTTTTTCATAGAATGAATGGCTTTGATTGGAATAGAAAACCTACAAGACTGTCATTTCCCTCATAATTAAATTATTTTATAAAATTTATCTGTATTAATAGTTTTAATTTCTCTCATAATGAGTTAATTCAGATTTTTAATCTGTGAAAGAGTAAAGAAAAAGTGCATGTTTTTTATTTTGTTATTGCTATTTTTTAAAAGTTCATTTAATAGGATTTTAAATTAATTCATTAAAATAAAAATATAACAAAATTGGATTCTTTTGAAAAGTAGTTTAACTTAAGTTTTTAAAAACAATCTGATTACTTTCTTTTAATGGTAAATAGAGTCATCGGCTTATTTGTTTACTTTTAATAGACTGTTTATTGGTGACTCTGTTTTCTTGATATCACTTTGCGTTACCTAGCGAAAATAAACAGGGAATACAGAACAAATTAAAACTTTTTAAACAGAGCTTTTTTTTAAACAAATTGTATGATATTATTTTGATTAACCTTTCTCAAAATTTTATAGAGTTTGAATTATATTATTTAATTATAATTAAAATAATAATACTTTTTCTTTTTTACAAATTCAGCCTATTTTAAAATTTTGAAATATTAACATTCTCCTAAACTATCTCCGAAAAAAAAATGTGATTAATGTGACTTTTTATTTTTCTAGGCCCTTATCTCCCTGCTTATCCTCTTTTATGTACATTTTGCTTTTGTGAAACTCCCAATCACATGCTTAGATAATGAAACAATGACCTGGTCAAGAGAAGGTGTTCTACGACTCAAAATTTCTTTAGAGGAGCCAGTATCTGTTCCTGTGGATGTTTCTAAATATTGCAATAAGACACCAGTTAAAAGTAGTGCAAGGAAAGCTATTCAAGAACAAAGCCATGCAATTTTATTAGCACAAAGTAAAAGACAAGCAGAATATGCAAGTAAAGCTGCCAATAACAATGAAAATGATGCAGAGGATAATATTTTGGATGCTGAAAAAAGCCCAGAATTCATTAATAGAACAGGGCCTTTTAAAGATAGTGTTTTTGATCCTGACTGTCTTTCACCTATTACTACAACTTTAACAGAATCTGAAATTTACACTAGTATTGGTAGGTATATTTAATTGCCTATGTGGAGTGAATGTCTCCTGACTATTTTTTTTACTAATATTAACTCTATGGGGAAGATGCAAATTACCTCCCATAAATATTGTGTGAAAGGCGTGTGAATTTTTTTATTACATTTTACAGTTGACTAAAATCTTAGAATGTGAGGTTTTTGGTAGTGAAATTATTTTTTGTATTCGTCCTCAGCATTGTATTTAACACTAAACATGCCTTAACTGGTCAAATGACCGTTTAAGAACTTTGACATTGAAAATGCGCTTATCATCTTATTGTTTTTGCACATTTGACTTCATGACTTTTTCTAAAAATTATATACAGTTAATAATCTATTTTTTTTTACATATTTGTTTGTTTCGAATAATACTTGTTGTATATGTATTTCTACCACAACTAGTCATTTGACCGTGAGAACAATTTATTGCTTTATAAGGTTATCGGATCAGAAATCATGATGTAATGTGTGTTCTACGTATTGCATTCGATTAGTAGCATATTTCTGCAAAGACTGTCGCGTAGTTAGTTCAATCCAAAAACTGTGAATTCAAATTTCAAGAAAGTACCTTAATTTTAGATTCGCATTTTTGTGTAAGAAAAAGTGACGAAAACTAAATGTTTTGGTAAGTAGCTTATAATTTATTTTGATAGTTTAAAATAAATATAAGGAATTGGACGGCCCACGTGATTCAAATGAGTGATGACAATACAATAAAAAAGATACTGCTTTTTAGACCCACTGGAACAAGAAAGCGGGGAGGGCCGCGGTTGAGATGGGCTGACTCAGTGAAGTCTGATTTTCTCGCAATTAATGAAAAGAATTGGAGATCAAAGGTGAATCAGAAGTCGTCATGGAGAGATCTTCAGAGGAAGGCATTGGCTCACATTAGGCTGTCTGGCCAACTATGATGATGATGAGTTTTACGTAATTTCTAATTAATTGTTAGTTTTTTTCCAGAAAAATGTCAAAGCAATCAAGACAGCACAAGTTCTTAGAATAAGTAATATTAATTATAAGAATTATATTTATTATATATTCTTATAATTATAAGAATAATTATAAGAATTATATAATTAATAATAATTAGCAGAAATATGTTTGCGGAAAATGTGCAATGGAAACACCCTGTATATGTAAAAAAAAATGCGTTGAGCAATGAATTAAAAATTCTTATTCTTTGTGTTTGTAATACATAAAAATTGGCAATACACAATTTAGTTTAATTATAAATTTTTTTTTTGTTTTATTTCCTTCCTAACATCCATATTTCATTAAGAAACATAAAGTCTGGTCATTTGACCTGCTATGGTAGAAATAGGTACTATATATTAAGTGTTGGTATGTTAAGTGTTAATAGTTCTGTAATGAAAATAATATTTTTAAAATTAAAAGGAAACATATATTCTAAGATTTGAACAGCTGTATGAAATACAAAATCATGTCTCAAATTTATTCAGAAAGAGGTTAGTGGAAATTTTTATTTTCTCCTCGAATGAGATTAATTGAAATAAGTGATAAGCACACTCTTGGCACTTTTGTATGCATANTAAAATAAATATAATGAATTGGATGGCCCATGTGATTTTGAATGAGTGATGATAATACAATAAAAAAGATACTGCTGTCGTCATGGAGAAATCTTCAGGGGACGGCATTCGCACACATTGGGCTGTCTGGCCAACTATGATGATGATGAGTTTTACTTAATTTCTAATTAACTGTTAGTTTTTATCCAGAAAAATGTCAAAACAATAAAGACAGCACAAGTTCTTAGAATAAATAATATTAATTATAAGAATTATAATTATTATATATTCTTATAATGATAAGAATAATTATAAGAATTATATTATTAATAATAATTAGCAGAAATATGTTTGCAGAAAATGTTCAATGGAAACACCCTGCATATGTAAAAAAAAATGTGTTGAGCAATGAATTAAACACTCTTATTCTTTATGCTTGTAATACATAAAAATTGGCAATATACAATTTTGTTTAATTAGAAAATTTTTTTTTTGTTTTATTTCCTTCCTAACATCCATATTTCATACATTCAATTAAGAAACATAAAGTCTGATCACTTGACCTGCTATGGTAGAAATAGGTACATATTAAGTGTTGGTATGTTAAGTGTTAATAGTTCTGTAATGAAAATAATATTTTTAAAATTAAAATGAAACATATATTCTAAGATTTGAACAGCTGTATGAAATACAAAATTATGTCTCAAATTTATTCAGAAAGAGGTTAGTGGAAATTTTTATTTTCTCCTTGAACGAGATTAATTGAAATAAGTGATAAGCACACTCTTGGCACTTTAGTATGCATATGTGCAATTTTTTCATCTTTTTGAACATTTTTAGGGCAGTTTTTGTTTTAATTGCAATACAACTTAATTATTTACGAATGATGTTTATGCAGTTTGCCAATGAAAAATTACATGTAGTTTATTTATCTGTCAATTTCATAAAAAATCCCATTTGACTTATATTTAGTATTTATCACAGTTATTCAGTATTGGTGCATTGTGTAATACTTCCCCCCCCCTTCTACTGCAATGTATCAAAAGCTCTTTATTACTCTTTTGAGGGAAATGAAAATATTTTTATAATGTAATTAAGAATAATAATATTAGTGTTTTTCTCATTATTTTTGGTGCAGAAATGATTGTAATGCAGTAATTATTAACCTATGTGAAATTAATATTATTTTCTTATTTGAATTTCGGAAATATTCGGAAATTAATGGATATTCGGAAATTAATGTATGATTTATTTAATTTTTCTTAAAATTAGGTAAATCTGTTAATATGTAAGCTTATAAGTTTGTTAAATTCTTCTGGCAGAGAGCGGGAGTCGAGAAAATTTGATCCTGGTAGCGGACTAAACAACCACACTGTAATTTTTACATTGAATCTGCTGTGGCTGAATATCCTTATATTGGTGTGGGAATTTTGAGAGAGTGGTTCCAGCTCAGACATTATCTATTTATGCTGAGGTTAAAAATGAATGACATTCCCTCCTTGAGTGTTAAAAGGTAGAGCCCGGAAAAATGGTTCCCTTGCATGGTTGGAAATGTGCATAAGTTTTTATTGCTCAGTATCAAATATCCTCTTCAATTTTGTTAAGGGTTCCTTAGATCATAAAATTTTTCTCAAAATAATTATTTAGTATTGCTAAGTCCCTGCAATCTCTTAATAATTACCCATGCATGAAAATTTTTTAAATTAAAAGAAATCTATAATTTCTTTTTATTTTCGCTATTTTATTGCATTTGTTATTGGTCTAATATAATTACTTTTTGTTTTGAAATCTGAAATATATAGAAGGTGCAAGCGTGGAATCTCCGGATGTAGGAAAGTTATGAAAAAAAATTTATGCATTAAAAGCTCTTTAAATTTATTAATGTCACTATTTAGCCTTTATTGATTATGAAACATTTTTTGTTGTTGTTGTTTTATGCTGCTTCTTTAAAAAAGCTTACTCTTTTTTACTATTTTTTAATTTGGAATGTGAGGCAACATATTACTTTTTTTTAAAATAATTCTTGAAGAAAAATGTTTTGTAATTTCTATGCAGAATTTTAAAAAAAAATAAATTATTTAGATTTCTGTGAATCATAGCACAAAATCTTAATTTTTTGTTGTTGGTATTTTCAGTGAAAACTTTGTTATTACACGATGACAAAGGGTTCTAAAGACAATTCAATGAATAATGCAAAATAATAGTGTAGCATTTATGTAGTTTTGTTTCTTTTTCTTTATGTAATTTTTTTTAAATATATTGAGTACTTATTTGAAAATTATTATGATATTCATTTCATAGATCACGTGGAAGAAAAATATCTTCTTGAGTATTCCTTAGAGTTCGGGTTCTTGAAATTGTCTCCTGCTACGAGAACTAAAATGGGTGTTGAAGTTCACACTGTTGTACTTGGTGAGTAATAATGAAATGCAGCATTCACTTTATTATATATTTAAATGATTTGTATAATAAAAGGGATTATGGATTTCTTAATATCCATATTTTGTCTGATTTCAACTGATTTTTAGGCATTATATTTTAGTTGTAAATTTTACTATTAAACTTAATTTTAAATACGACACATTTTCTTTGAACCAGTCTTTGTTTAAACAGACTTTCACTTAAATCTATTCAAACCTAAAATAAATTTGATCTCTATTATTTAAAGTATTCTATCTTCTAGTTTCTATCTAAACTTCATGCTTCTATTCTATGCTATTCTTTTGAGTGACATTTTCCATATTGCGATCTTTATGGAAGCCTTGTTGTTCATTTAGTATTATGTTTGTTATAATTGCTAAAATTTTTTATAACTGTATCCATTAGAAGAAATTTATGCATTTTTAAACATGCACATTGTTTGGTCACATGCACATTGTTGATTGGTAATAACAGTTTGAACATTTTAGCTATAAAACTTTATTAAATATGTTGTAATTATATAATATAGTTTTATAAATTTTAATAGATTTTCTGTTAATTTCCATACTGTTTTACAAAGATTTTTGCTTAAGCCAAATCGAACTAAAATAGAAGTGGTCCATATTGTTTGAACACATACTTTCTTTGTGTTTCATTCTATGATGTATGTTTCCAAAACAATACCACATTGTTTTGGCTGATTCTACTCAATTTGTAAAAACAGTATGAACATTTTGACAAAATGAGTTTATGTATTTTTAAATATACACATTGTTTTATCAAATAAAAACTCTTTCTTTTTTTCTATGTGTTTCTTTTATGAGTGACTATCCAAAACTGAAAATTTTCCACACATTTGGTTTCGTGTCACTTGTGTTGTTCATTCAATTTTGTAATTGTTACAATTTCAAACTTTTTATGCAGCAGGACCTACCCGGCAAATTAGATGATGGAAATTTTGTTTTTACTTTCGATGTATTTTTGTGTAAACATACCTTTGCTTAACTAGAATGAATAATAAATACAATCTGTGAAAGATGTTTAAGACTTATAAAGCATGCAGTCTTTTCAATATATCTTGTTTCATGCAAGAGAAAAATTATAAACTCAATTTGTATACAATCTTTTCATCTACACTGCTTTTGGCCATTTGCATACACAATTTTTCGGTGCTTCAGTTTTGTGATTTAAATAAATATTATAAAAAAATAGAAAAGCGAAATAGAATCCTATTGGAAATTAGATCTGTCAAATCTGATCTGATCTTCAAAAAATCTGATTATAATTTTTTTTTATTTGTTATTCTAATTTTGTACACTGTTTTTGTAGATTTTCAAAAGTTGGTTCATTTCTCATTGTTTTTGTTTGTTGTATTATTATATTTTGGTAAACAAACATAATTATTACTTTAGCATTTTATTATGTTTTGAAAATTACATTTTATTTGTACCATATTTTCTGCTATTTCTTTAACTACTATTCAATGTCGTTATTTTATTATTTTTTTAGTACAATGTATTTTAATTCATATGAAAAATAAGTATACTTATTAATATTTATGTACTATATAGTTTTTAATACTTTAACCTTAAGGGTGATATTTTAAAAATTACTAAGCATGTGCATCAATGTTCAGGGTGCGTAGCGTTTTTAAAAAGTGCTTAAAGGTGCTTATTTTCGATTTTCGTTTTTTAAAAGCCTTTAAAGGTGCTTTTTTCATTGGATATTTTTAAAAAGTTCTTCATTTTCCCTTCTCCAAATTGAGATTTTTCGTTTACCATGTTGATTTTCGCTACAAATTATTGAGAAAGGCATTGTTCACAGTGTTCTATTCAACGTTTTCACAATTAATTTAACCCCAATCTATTTCGGCACATCGTCAGTCCGTAGGGTACGAAAACGCCAAAAGGTTTTTTTTTTTGACATGACGGTTAAAACCAGAATAAACCATCAATTATCAAAAACTTTCCAGCCCTACCTAATAATATTTTTTTAAAGTGCTTAAAAATATTATTTGAGTGCTTGAAAAGTGCTTAAAAGGTACTTATTTTTTGTTGAATTGATTTGGCTATGCACCCTGGTGTTGTACAGAGAGGAGGGACAAGAAGTCATGTGCCCAGGCTTCTAGTCAAAATTGGGCCTTATATTTTATTGCTAAGAACGCCTAAACTTTTTTAATAAATTTTTTTAGCAAGTAAATAATTGGTGGAAAGAAAATATTTTACGGGAAATATAATATGATTTTTAAACAAATTTATGAAATTTTTGGATGGTAAATAAAAGAAATAATATCATTAATACATTTTAACTAATCTTTGTGTTTAATTTCTGCTTTTTACAATTTCTTAATTTCTTCTTTTGCTACATAAAATATGCGCTTAATTTTTTAAAATAAATTATAGCTTTTTTTTTCAATTTCTTTTAGTGAATAGAATATTTCATTTATTACATTCCTCATTTCAAGGGCATCTAATCAAGTTGTTTTTCCTGGTATCCTAACACGTTTGTAAGCCATTGCTGTGCACTTTATAGATTCTTATGTTTAAACATCTTATAAAATAAATAATAAAATAATATGTATTTATATTTACGATGAAATATATGTTTATAATATAATATATATTTATATTTATAATATATATTTGTATTTATAATATATATATANTTTTTGATATAGAATGCATCTTTATAGATTCTTATGTTTAAACATCTTATAAAATAAACAATAAAATAATATGTATTTATAATTAGGATGTAATATATGTTTATAATATAATATATATTTATAATATATATTTATAATATAATTTTAATAATTATAAATATATACTATTTTGTATTATATAATGATAAATTGGTTTGTTATTAAATTTTGTATGTACAGTAAGTTATTTTTGTAAAACTTATTGAAATAAAAAATTAAATGTTTTATTACTGAATTTCTTTTTGTTTCAGATCCTTTAAAAGACAAATGTTTTGGAAATGAATTTAGCCGATTTATGTTACAGTATCTAGACTATCACGATTTTTTATTAGGATCTCTAAGACATTTAGTTGAAAAAGATTCTGCAAAAGGTTTGTATAAACATTTTTATAACTTTTCTTTTTCCTTTATTTATTTACCTGTTTTTAAAATTACTTTTCAGTTTCTTACTTATATTATTTTTCTGGAATAGTTAGTGTTCATTTTTGAAACCTTATTTTGCTGTTGAACTTATGTCAATTTTTATTTTTTCTTCCAATAAGCATAATTTTAATGGCTGTAGTAATGGTTTTCAAAAATTTATCCTATTATTTATGTCATCAGTATTTTTCTTTACCATTTTATCATATTACATGTACTATAAATAGGGCCCTATAAATGATGTGAAAATTGTTTAAAAATTATGCGGCGAGTTTTAAAAATTATGCGGTGTCTTTTAAAAATTATGCATGCAGGTTGCGAATGACCCAGAAAACAATTGAAACTGAAAAAAAGAATCTCTTAAAAAAGTTCAACTTTCTTTCCTGTTTTAATAAAATTTTTTTTTTCAATGAATACTGTAAAGATTTCAACTAAATTACCTTCTTATGTATTGTACATCCATTTTCTACATCAGAACAATTATTAAAGCTTATTAAAATGGAGAGAAGTTAGTCCAGAAGCTGCGTTTTCTTTCAAACTCTGTCTTTGTTTTGTAAAAATTTGGCCGTAGCAGGATACAGCTCTTTCACAATCTACTGAATTAGGAAGCACTGAGAGCACTTGTCGTGCTTTTTTTGTAAGTTCTGGAAATCTCTCTGAGACTACCTCTGAATTCAAGAATCTAATTAAGTCCTGGTTTGAACATTTTTTTTCATATTCTTTGTAAGCAGCATACTCGAGTTTTATATCTTGACCACTCATTCCTGGAATATTCTTGAATACATCGTCGTCTTCAATATTGAGGTTGACTATTTGTTCTGGATCAAAAACTCGAGCAGCTTTCATGAAGTTTAATGCAGGTTGACTAAACTTGGGCCCGCGTTTTTTGAATACGTCTAGTTCTGGACAGTAGTAAGTATTCAACTTTGCAATTGTTTTGTGAAACACTTCTTGAAGAAATACGTTGCGTGAATCTTTTCGTGAGTATGATGCCTGAGAATTACATGGAAGTTTAGACCGCAGATCAAAAATCTTATTGTAAGCTTTGTGAATAGATACACCACATGTTTCGAAAAAGAGAAGAGTATCCATTAATATCTGAGCGTGTTCTGCAATGAACTGAAAGTCTTTGCAAACGTCCACCTGACCAAAAAAACTCTTGGAATTGAAAAAGATGTTATATTTCAATTGAAAAAACACCCTTAAGGAGAAATTTATCTGGTAAACGAATACATTTTGCTGAAAAATAAAAATTATACAGATATGCTGCGATTACGAGGAAAATTGTAAATTATGCGGATAATTGTGAATTATGCGGGTTTCCACATCTTCGCATAATTTATAGGGCCCTAATTATAAAGCATGTCATATTTTATTTATCTCATTTTCTAAAGTATTGTTAAAATGTAAATGTGTATATTGTTAAAATGCATATATATTTAAATATATTGTTAGCATATTTTTTCATTCAGTTAGGTTTTTGAAATATTATTTGGTCAAAAATATTGGTAATTTACCAAGAAAATTTTATTAGATTCGTTTACATTTATGACTATCATAAATGTGTTTTACTATGTAACCATTATAACTATAATAACTATGTACCATTGTGACAAAAAGAATTTATGAATAGCTCTGACATTTTAAGCAGTTTATATTAAAAGCATTGTCTTGTTTTATCAGTCCCTTTACGAATCATATTCTAATGTTAATAATACCTGTTTAGATTGTTTCTGAAACTAAAAGATTCCTGCATATATCATACAGAAATTTTACCGACATTTGAAAAATTAAGTTATTTTGTTGTGAGAAACAAATGGTGACTCCTGATGCTAAGGATGAAGAAAAATGAGGATTTTTTACAGTTTGGTGAAAAGACCTAAAGCATAACTTTATATGTTTATGAAAATATTGAGACAAATGGCATGGTGTTGTAGAACTAAATAAGTGGTTGCAAAAACTAAATAAGTGATATAGGTGGTAATAAAATAAGTGCTAAGTGATGCAAATAAAGACAATGAAACAGAGCCACAGCCAGTGCCAAAATTTGAAGAAGGCTTTAAAGCCTTCAGAACAATGAGAAATTTTTTGTATTCTCTCTCATTTACAGTACAAGAACATGGAATTCGCCAATTCATCTGTTACAAATATTAAAAGATTATGGTTTTGGGTTTTAACAAAAAGAGTGTGTACAAACTAAAATTTTTATATATTTCAGTTAAAGAAAGGTGCTTATTCATCTTTCTTTTGCATAAATATTTTTGCAGGAAATACAGAATTTTTTCATTGAAACTTTTTCATACTTTTTCTGAATTTATTAATTTTGAAGTTTACTTCTTTATTACTTTTAATACTTTTTTTCAAGTCATTATTTGATAGTTTATATTTGTTATATTGACCGCATTTGTTATTGTTATATTGGCCTGTTGTTTTCTCATATCTATCATTTGCAATGGTCTCTTGAGAAATGATCACTCTTCTGTATAACTTTAATAACTTGGTGGAAAAAAATTGTTATGTAGAAAAGTAACAGAACATTAAATATGTTTTCTATTTTTCAAAGTATTTTGAAGTGTTTTAAGTTTTTCATTGATTATTTTGATATTTTTAGGTTACGTGAGGAATGTTGTTACTGGTGCCCATTATCGTTTTATAGACTATAATGTTTCTTGGGCTTCATATTTAAATTCATTAGTTGTTATGATAGTTTGTGTAAGTATTTTGTGTGTTTGTGTTTTAAATTTAAATTAATTGAATGAATTTAATGTTACTGGAAAATTATTATCTTTTTTTAATAATTTTTATGTGAGCATTTACTATTTTTAAAAGATGTTTGCTGTTTAATGCCAGTGCACCAATTAAAATATTTTATAGTGTTAATTTTGAAATTGCATAGTTAATTTCTCTTTCGTTCTATTTTTAAATTTAAAAAAAATGACCCAAGTTTTATGTAATCCAATTAGTATTCCAATGTAGTATTCTTGCATTTATTTGTTTCGTTTTTGTTGAGTATAGTTACTTGCTATGAAAAAAGATACTGCCTTTCTTTTTTTTGGGATATAGAATGCATACAAATTTTGTCGCAAGTAAAGACATTGAATTTGCTTGTATTATCTTTAAATGTATGTTTGAGTATATAATTGTTTGCTCTTATGCTACAATAAAACGGCTGGTTTTAATTTTGTAATATTATTATCTCATATCTATATATGCTCTTAACACATAAAATGCTCTTAATTTTGTAATAATATTGTCTTATATCTTTGATTTAGTAACACTTTAAAATGGATGTATAGTGCAGGGCCCCACTGCATCATACAGTTCTTAAAAGGCCATAATTTGCTTTCAACAGCTCAGAAATGTTCTAATTTTAATTCTAAGGACTTAAATTGCTTTTTATTACTGTTTTACTTACCATTTTTGCTGTTATTAAATTTTGACAATGATTGTAGAAGAATTAAAAAACTTCTGTACTTAATATATCATATCTGAATAATTAATGTCCTACTATTTTATATAATAATAACAAATTTAAGCCTAAAACCTTCCGTCCTTTTTTTGTTGTTGATTAAGTTACAAGTCATAATTCTGGTCTATGTCTAGTGATGTTTCTGTTAGTGTATCTTAAATGAGGGAAAAAGTGCATGCTTTAAAAGTGTAATAAACGTTATACTTTTTAATTGTAGTACGAGCCATAAACAAAAAGTCAATCATTTTAAAATACTCAAATTTTAAGCGACATGTTGCTGATAAACAATACATAAATTTAATTGAAAGCAAGTGAAAGGAAATTATTATGTTTTTTATTGAAATGTCTATTCTTATAAATTACAAAGAATGTGTATTCTCCAATTATTAATGTATAATAAGTAGCTTCCCCAAAAGTTTACTATTTAATAAAAATTACGACATAATTTGTTTTTAATTAAAAATATTTTTATTATACTCTGTGTAATTTCCTTAATTTTTTTTCCATCTATCCATTTATTTATTTATTTTTAAATAATCTGCATTTATTTTTAATCAGTTGTGGGTGAAAATATAAGAAATATTGTTAAAACATATAACATTATCTCTTATTAGTAGGTATATTAACTTAGTATTTTGTGTAAAATATAAGGCCCATTTTAAAGGTAACATTTTATTTTTCAGACTTTAGCTGTTTCTATGCTGTTAAGATATTCACATCATCAAATATTTTTATTTGTTGGTAAGATACATTACAGATGTTCTATTTGTTATTATATTTTAATTTTTATTTGCTTCGAAAAATGGTTACTATATCTCTGAATTTTTATCAAAATTTCTTGATTTGTGAATGGATTTAAGTGACAAAACATAAATTTCATGATAGTAGGAAATATTTACTTTTTACATTTTTTTGTGGTTTTTATATAAACAATGAACATAATCACACACACACACTTTTGTTAATGTACAGAATCAAAAAATTATATTTAGTACTTGCTAGCATGATAAAGCGAGTAGTATTTCTCATAAAAAGAGAAAAATAATCTTTTGCTTTCTAAATTTAGCCTTCTGAGCATTAAATCCCGGCTTTTTCTGAATTTTTGTATCAAAATACTGGTTTCTCCATTTTGTTAGATGGGAAAATATTGCATGATGGGAAAATTTCTGTACAATTTCACTTATAGTCTCAATGGTTAAAGGTTTTTTTTTAGTATTATCAAATAAATAAATGAAAAGTCAGATCCTTTCAATATGATAACACTTTCAAAGTATTAGTAGAAGCCAACTTATTCACATGTAATTTGTCAGAAAGTCTAGAAAATTAAAAAGGAATCGTGTATAATTTTGTTGCTATATGTGGTGTAAAAATATGTGAAAACATGATTTTGATAAAGGAATGGATCTGTACTGTGAACAAAGGAAACTGTGTGTAAAGGAAACTGTGTCAAACGAGTTAAAAGTACATAAGATTCGTAATTTGTATATATTACACAAATGAGATTTTTAACATACTATAAAACATAATATATAGTTTTGATTTTGTATAATGTAGTATCTAAACTAACTAAATGTATAATTTGAAAGTTAAGTATTCAAAATCGCTTACATATTTCAAAAAACATACCAAGAAAAGATTATAGATGACATGGTTCACATGAAGATTGCTCTAGTTGCAGCTGTTGAGATTTTAGTTCATAGCTAATTGAATTTTAAGAATGCTTAAGAGAGATATGTTTAAAGAGATTATAATTTCCAGTATATTTTATTATCTGTATCCTGTCCTTTTTTTATTTTAATTTTAAGCACTCTTAATTTTTGTTAATCAGAACAGACAGTTTTCTATGTCATTTTGGATTGGTGCATTTCCAATGTATTTTTTTTGTATTTATCATTACAACAATTGTACTGTACTTTAGTAAAAAGAAGTTTACTTATAATAATGTATACTAAAAGTGTCATACTAATTTAATGTTTTCTTCCCTACAGTCGAACTATTTCATACATTAGAGTTAAATGCTAGTCTGAATTTTCCTATCACACAAATATTTACAGTGGTGTTAGCTTTAGTAGGTAAGTTCTTTTGTGTACTTTAAAATTTTTCCAGTTAAAAGTATCACTTTAGTGATTTATTGGCTGTTTTTATTATTATTAACATGTATTTATATCCTATTTTATTTTATATCTATAATTAAAAGGAAAAGAATGTTGCTTATTAATAATGAGCAGCTCTGTTTGTAGTTTAGAATAATTTTTCTTTGCCAAATAATTCCATTTGATCCTTTTTTTGCTGAAAGTTACATTTTGTGTCTTTTGGATTTAATGTAACCATAATTTAGTTACTTTTTCAATTCATAACATTAAAAATATAAACCCAAATTTTAAATTAAATATCATAGATATGAAAATACAATCAGAAATATGCCTTTTAATTATATATTATTCATTTTAAACTTTGCTATATTTGTCCCCCCCTCCTTTGTATCAATCCCTTTTTAAGTTTTTATGTTAAGGTATATGTATGTGGTTTGACTGAATTTATTATAGCCCTAGTGTATATTGCTTCTTTTGTTTTTAAAATTAAAATAAATATATTTTATTATCTGAAGGAGTAAATCTGGATTTAATTAGGTTAACTTTTTCTCTTTTCATTATCAAATTACTTATATTTAATAAACACTAAGCGTGTCATAGTTTTGAAACTTCAGATCATTTTCAATATTTTGCCTGGTTGATTTAGTTTTTTGTTTACTTTATTTAAAGAATAATTTGGTTGTATTGTTAATGCTTGAGTAAATAATAATATTTAAAATCGAAATATGCGACACGAGTTTAGCTTTATGCAAGTGACAATTGTTTAACTAAGTTTATCCTGTAAATTAATTGTTTAACTAAGTTACTCCCTATTTTAATGGTTATGTCCCTTGTTTTTAACAGTAAAAAGAAAGAAATTAAAAATGAGGTTTTTATTAGCAATCCTATTTTTGTTTTAAAAATAATGAACAAAAACAGTGTCGAAGTTGCTTTCTCATTATTGTACAGAAATTAAACTTCTGAAAGAAAGACTGATGTAATGTAATCAAAATTTGAACACTAATTTTTTTTAAGGTGTTTTTTTTTCTTTCCTTTTTCAGAAATTTTTATTTTCATGAAACATGTTTATAAATAGTTCACTTTTCATATTTTATGTTACACTAACAATCAAAAACTGTAAAAAAAATATGAAAACCAAATTCTCCAATAAGAATTTTAATTGTTTTATTAAAAGTTATGAAAAACCAAGGTTGTTTATAGAAAATTCTCAATTGCTTGTAGCATTTTTTCATTGAGCCATTCAATGCTTGAAAACTGTAACATTAGAAAAAACATTAGAATCTTTTACTTGTCACTATAAAAAGGCGTTGGAGGCTGAAAGTAAACAAGATAAATATAATGAATAATTTTATTACGTGCATATTATTACATGTTCAAAAATGAAAGAAGACCGAAGTTATTTATTTTAAAGCTTATTATTGTTATTGAATAGACATATATATTTAATATAATTCCACGACCATCTGCAACCCAACCCTTGCTATTCTTCTGATTAGCAATGTCAATATTATTAAAACATGATATATGCATGGGGTACTAAACTGGGTGCATATTATATATTATCCAAAATACACTTTTTTCTTCTTCTCTCCATTGATATCTAGAATGACACAAGAATCAACCTTACAAAAACCATCTAACTGCTTGTTTATTTGAAATTACTATACAGTTTTACTTAACTAAGAAGGTTCTAATTAATTCCCCCCCTCCATCCTATTACTAGTATTTTAGAGAATTAGATGTATGGTTAAAGATATTTGCATTTTCAATTGTTTTTTTTCTATAAAATTCTGAGTTATTTATTTATATTGACCATATTTAAATCACATCTTTAGTTTTCACTTATTTAGTGGAGAAATATACTAAAAAATTGTTATTGATAAGTATTAGTATCATTCATTCGTAAAGTTGAACTTATAAGGTCTAAACCAATTAGAGATACATGCTGTTTTAAAATGAAATTTTTAATAATCTGCTACTTTCTATTGCATCTTAATTAGAGCAAAGGTATTGCTTGTTGCCCCTGAAGTGCTGTACTAATATGTTTTGCAAAGAACGTTGGTCCCTCTGCCACTGTTGTGTAAAATGTATGGAATTAAAAAAGCCTCTAAGTGTTAACAATTATTTGAATGAACAATAAAAATGGCAAATAATGCACAAATTATGTAACATGTACAAGAAATTATGAAAATTATAGTTATGTGACTCCTATTTGTTGGTTAATAACCAAAATGAATTTCGTCAAGTACTTTGAATTCCTAGTTAAAGAGTTTTTTTAATTTTGTGTAAAATTTAGACTAGTTTCTTCTTTCGACAAGATAATGCAAGAATCCATTATTCTAAGGCCACAAAATAATTTTTTCTTTTAAGAACATCAAAATTATAGACTGCTCAATTATAAGCACTGAGTTAGTCTAATCAAAAATATTTGGGGTGTATATCTCACAATATTTATGACTTCTATCCTGTCCTGTCAAGGATTTCAAAAAATCCTGAAGTCTGGCCAAATTTGTCGAAAAATTACCTTCATAACCTTACAGCTTAGACTGTGGCAAAATCGTCAAGAATGATTTAGAAAGTTCACATTATTAAATAACAATTCCCCCCCCCCGCCCAAAAGAAAATAAAAATAAAAAAAGCAAGCGTCTTTGATTGAACTTTTATGCACTTACAATGAAATTAGGCAATGTTTTCATTCTCAATTTAAAATTTATTATTTAAAAGTTGCTTTTTATATTTGTTTTATATTTAATTTAGTAAATGAGCAGCTATGTTGTGACAGCTGATTTATAAGTTTATTAAGTACAAAATTCAAGGGAGTCTTTAATCGTATATTTATGAGTGTAGTAATGTTTACATAAAAGGCCAAATCGCATTGTCCTTCAATATTAACTTAAAAATATTTTGAAGTAACTTATTAAAAATAGTTGTTTATGAAATCATTATATTAATTTCCTGTTTTTAAAAAATAACATCACTATTTGAAACTTTAATCTTCTATTAACTTTTTTTCTGTTACTAAATTTTTCACAATTTTTTTTTCTTAAATTTTTTGCTTAGTTTTAGTATTATTATGTTATTATTATAGATTATTAGTTTTGTGACAAAACATTCATAAACATTTTTGATTGCTAATATTGCTACTGAAGAATATAATCTGACAATAGAATGTAACTTTGAAAATTATTTTATCTTTAGGCATGGAGGCTATAATGTCCGAGTATTTTAATGATGCAAATTCTGCATTTTACATTATAATTCTTATATGGATTGCTGATCAGTATGATACTATTTGTTGCCGCACTTCAGTTTCTAAAAGGCACTGGTTAAGGTGAGTTATTTTTGTACTTCTCTTATTAATACTTTGACTGTTTCTTAAAATAAAAATATAATTTATAAATAAGTAAAAGAAAAATTTCCCTTTCAAGCATTATTCCTCTTGTCCTTAATTTAGAGTAATGTGGGGGATAATTTTTTTGTTAAATCTTTTTCTGCTGGGTTAGCCACATTTTAGGAAAACCAGGAAAAAATTACAATATTTACGACACAATATTTTGGGCACTCCACCGATCACAGCTGTTGTTACACTATGAAGCATATGTATCAATAAATTAAAATTCACAAAAAATAAACAAAATAATTAACAATTATTAATAAAAAAGTTAAAAATTAATGCTAAAAAAAACAATTAATAACCATAAAAAACAAGCTAACAATAAATAACTAGCAAAAAAAAAATTAACAGTCCTGCTTAAACAAGCATCTTACAACTTAATTTATTTGTCATCTAATCTGCAACAACAGAAGTCGCACTGATATTACTTGAAAGTTGAATTACGGGTATAACTGAGTTATTGCAAAATGTATTTTTTTTCAATGTAAATAAAGAGTTTTGAGTTGATAGTATTTAGTATATTTATTTTTCCAATAATCACGAAGTCAAAATTATTTGACGGCACGTCTATGACCTCATTAAGCAATTTTTTTAGAGAAAATGGCACGCTGGTGTATAAAGGTTCGCCACCCCTGGTTTAGTGTAATCTCTCCATAATCAAAAGTGAAAAGCAGCGTGATTGCTGAAAAACAGAAAACTGAATTATTTTCTAAGCTTATTCATAATACCATATTAAATGAGAGCATGTGTATATTTTTGCACAATTCAAATTAAATATTTAAAATATCTCATAAAATAGATTCTGTTTAACTGAATTCATCTATGGTTGACGATATAAAGCCTTTTTAAAAATTAGGATGGTAGTGTGCTGTATAATCTCTGCAATAATAATTTGATTTGGAGATTCGTTTAAAAATGTATTTGTATGGACATCATTAAAACTTAATTAGTGGATTTGTAGTTTAAATAAAGTTTCCATGTTGTTTTAATTAGAATAATATTTACTAAATCAGAGAAAAATTATGTTTCTATTTTAATGGCTACATATTAAAAACCCATTACATTAAAAGTCAGGTTTTATTAATTGATTAATAACAGAAATAAAATTATAAAAATTCTTACTGACCATTAACTACATTGACAATATGCATGCTGTAAAATTTTTAAATAAATTAAATGAAAATTCAAATATCCTTTGTGGTTGTAAAATGCTGTTTCATGGCTATGCCATTGAGTATGCTAATTCTCATGCTTCTGTCTTTGATGCAATGTATGTTGATTTTTTTCCTTTTAACAGTTTTTGTTTTAACTTGTTTGTTTTGTTGTATGAAAATGGCATCAAATGCAAATCTTCCGCATACAGTAGACTATTGTTAATTTAAATTCAAAGAGGAATTTGAAAAAGTCCCAATTAACTCTACAGTCATAAGCAAAAAGCTAACAAAAATGTGTATTTGCTAAAAAATAATATTAAATACTCATATTCCAGATATTCATGAAATCAGTGTTGTAAAGTTTTGGAAGTTTTTTTTAAATATTTTTTTTTATGAATTATTGACTGATAAGGGAAAATTGGGATTACTTGGTACACTTTTCAGTTTTTATTTATCTCATTAAAAAGTTATCCATATAGTTTGATTTTTCTCTGCAATACAAATTGTATACTAATCACAATTTTGTACTTTTTTTTTAAAAAAAAGTATAAATTGAAAAAATTTTTTACATTGATTTTTTTAAAAATAACCTTGAACAAAGAAAAACCTTGAGGCTGGAGTACCTCACATGGGGCTGGATGGATCATGTAGCAAAAATATGTTTAGAAATAATATTGAAGTATAAATGTGATCTGATTTTGTGAGACATTAATTTCTTTTGTTTTTAAAAGCAGTGATCCATTTTTAAAAAATAATAGTTTATTGTAATAAGTCTTTAATTGTAAGTAAATGAAAGATAATCATTGTTACTGCCCACAATTATATATTAAATTTTATTGAAAACAAATTTTTTGATACTTATACTAATAAGTTTTGTATAATGAAAATGATGTAATGGTTTAAAGTAATTTATATCAAATTAAAGTAATCAGAGAACATATCAAACATTAGCCGTGCAATGAAAAGCCTGATATTTCCTGAAAAGGGTTCTGAAAAAAATGAGAATTATATTCATGCATTATAAATACATAATATTCATGCATTATAATACATGCTTTTTAAATACTTATTGAATTTAAAAAAAATGTTTTTATCACTGTTGCATTAATTCACTATAAATATTAAAACTTTCGATACTATCTCAAAATCTTATGTCTGTAAGAATTTTGTTCTTATATTATCTTTGAATATGTCATAATTTCTTAAATAGAGTGTAATGTTTCGTGAAATATATTGTTTTGTTTTTTTAAATTTAATGACACAAATTTTTTTTAAAAATGAATTTTGGAGTTGGTGCTAGATATTCTATGAAATGTCTTTCATTTCATGGAATATTGCCTATCTATCTTGAGAACTGTATTCTTAATTTTGTCCCAGTCTAACTAGGGATAAAAAGCAATATTTCCGACAAATTTTTTTATTTAACTTGAGTAGAACTAGTTAAGTGTAATTTTTATAAATAAAATTAATAAATTTGTGGACAGGATGATTTAAATTTTCTTTAAATACTTTTATGAGATGTTTGTTAACTTTCATTTCTTGAAATTTTGTTATTCTTCATTTTAGATTTTTGTACCTTGATTTTTTTAAAAAGAATAGTTAAAAGATTCTTCTTTTTCCAAAAAAATATAAACAAATTGAGCTAATTATTAAAAGTTTATAACTGTATAATATAGCTAAAATAATGCTTAGAAAATAAGTTTTTCTGAATTATTTTTATGATCACCAATAGTGTTTTTTAGTGGACTAAGGTACCTTATGTTTGGTGTTTCACAAAAGATCACAATGTTTTCTTTTCTTGTCATTTAAACTTTTATAGGTGCTGGCAATTGTTAAACTAAAAATCTGACCTTGAAAAATAATTGCAATTTATGGCTTTGTTCTTATTAAAACTAAAACAAATTTTAAAAGGTAAAGTTGTAGAATTCTACAAATTATTTAGCAGTACTAAAATACATCTTATTGAAATAAAAATGGCAAACTTAAACTGTCCATATGATTCTTTGATTAGATTTGTTGTTCTAGTAATGTAACATTAAATGGAAAAAAAAAGAAAGATAAATTTTTAATAGCATTAAAATAATTGAGCCTGGTCTTACACACTTCTAGGTTCAACTTATCCTCTCTTTATTTCATTAAAATTGCAAATGATTTAAATTTAAAATTATATAATTTTAGTCTGCTTTCTTATTTTTAGAATTGAAGTTTGTTTTTAATTTAGTCAGTCAAAAATATGTAGTAAAGTTACATTAGGTAAGCAGGAACCTCATCTGATGATACTATGTATGAACACTTAAAGAATTTATTAAAAACAACTTGCAGTGCTGAAATTTTAATTTTTTAAGATGAAAATTTTCTATATGTGTGGATATATAAAAAAATTTATTTAAAAAAAATATTTTTAAAAATTATGCTGCAGGACTTTTAATTATTTGATATAGATATTTTTTATTCATTAAAATGGTACTTAAATGGTAATGGTAGCTTTAAAATGGTACTTGATACTTGGCTTCTGTGTTGCAAATTTTTCTAAAAATGCCAGTTAAAAATAAGCATAGACTTTGGTAAAAAAGTGAACTATTATGCAATATGATGGACGCTTAATTTTTTAATTATTTTTTAAATGCGCAATAAATCTTATAACTTTTTACAACAAATATATTTTCTACTTATGTGCATTGTTAAAATCACATCTTTAATTTTGCTTTCTAAATTTCTCCAAATATTGACACTCAAAAATGAATGTTATTTTTGGTAAAAAAAGTTAGCTAATGTGTTGAGATACAATGGATCTTTTACTAATTTATTTAAAAAAAATTACATTAGGAAACCTAAAATTGTTTGAAATGTATATTTTCTACTCACACTGATTTTTAAAATAGTGTCCTTCACTTTGTTCTGAGTTTTAAATTTCCTTAAAACTGGCTGTCAAAAATAAGCCTTGAATTTAGTAAAAAATGACCTAGTATGTAACTATATTCTTAAAAAAAATATTTAAAGAATTAGCACCATGGAATGTCTTAATGTTTTGACTCTCATGATAAATATTTTCTGCTGGTCACCATGTTTGAAATGTAATTTTACTCTGTCTTTGAATTAGACCTTTATATAAAAAATGATATTTAAAAATAAATGTTTACTAACTAGAATAATATTGGCTAATATGTAAAGATATAATGGATCCATTTAAAATTTATTTTCAAAAATAGTATTGTCGAACTTAGATATTTTTAAAATATATATTTTCTACTCATGTCCATTTACAAAATGGTATCATTCACTTTACTTCTGAGTTTTAATTTTTTTTTATAACTGGCAGTTAAAAATAAACTTTGACTGAAGTAAATAGTAGTATAGTATGTAACTTTTAGATACTTCAAAATTTTAAAACTTGTAATGAAGATATCTCTCACAATCTCATCATCATTATTTGCTTAACAACAGTTGACTTTATTATTTTTTAACCACTAATTTTTTCAGCTGTTTATTTTTATTACTATCATTAACTTTTAATTTACTATTCTTCAGTACAAGTAATCTTAGATGAATGGCCAAAATTTTCAGTAAAAGGCTCCCATTCTCTAAGGTTCTTAAATTTACTCTAAGTAAAGAAGCTTGTTAAAACAGATTTCGATAATTTTTACTCTGCGCTATTCAAATAAATCATTTTTAGAAAATTGCATGAGTTATTTGTGTAAGTATGACGTATAGTAGTATAGATGAAATTATTGAATAAAAAACTGTTATGAGCAAAGATTTTTAGGACAATAGCTAATTGTTATGAAAATTTGGAGTTATAATGTGAATTAAACAGGGTGCATGGCATTTTTAAAAAGCTCTTAACGGTGCTTATTTTTGATTTTCGTTTTTTAAAAGCCCTTAAAGGTGCTTTTTTATTTAGGTGTTTTTTAAAAATGCTTAAGTTTCCCTTTTCCAAAATAAGATATGTTTTCATTACCATGTAGATTTTTGCCCCGAATTATACAAAAAGCGTTGTTTTTACTGTCCGTTTTTACAATTCATTCAACCACTATCCATTTGCCCCCACCCGCTTTGGTGGCCCTACGACCTGCGCACAAAGTTGAGCGCTTTACGGTAGAACAGTTTAACGAGAACCAATACCACACACCCTTGGTGCCTTCGTAGACTGATCCAAGTGGTCACCTACCCGCTCACTGACTGCAACTGACCTCTCACTGATGCTTGACTTACAGTGTTCCACTGTGAACCGTGTCTTAACGATCAGTCCACTGCAGGACTAACTATTAATTTAAAAAATATAATGTACAACGCAATATTGAATATATTTAAATTTCTACAATAATTGGTTTTTAGGCGATTTATGATCAAGTTCTTTGTCAGAAACTAGTTATTTTATCTTGACCATGTAAAGTTTTTGATAATGTTTTTGAATTTCGTTTATATAATATGTATAAATATGAAGAACTTTCTATGATAGAAATTTTTTTTTATTAGTCCACAGATCCTAATTATAATTTTATTTTAAAAAAAATTGCTTAAAAATATTTGGCCACACACCCTGTTAAGAATGATAATATACTGAGTCAAACATGTCCAGAAATTTTGAAATCTCTTGCATTAGGAACCATCTGTACTGAGTATTCAGAACACCATTGGCCACACATTTATACAGATGGCTTCTATTCTGAATCACTTATGATAGAAGGTTCAGGCAGATTTTTTTTTGTTCTTTTCATTTGTAAGGAACCACAAAACAGTCTTTGATGGCAAGATTCATGCATATTGCAGTGAAGCAACTGATCAATAAGTAACAACAATCAACAAAGCAATCTGAGATTAAAGTAACAAAAGTTTCAGATTTACAGACTTCAATCCAAGCTATTGGCTATGAAAAACCCTTTCTTGACTAAAAGACTCCAGAGCTCATCAGACTTTTATATCAGAAGAACAAAAAGCATCCAGTGGATACCTATCCACTGGGTACAGTAACAAGCAAGCTGATTTCCTTGCTCGGAAGAGTACTCAACTACTTCATCCAAATTGCTCTGGGCTTCCCTCCCATTAAATAATACTCTGTATAAAATACATAATGAAAATAAGGATCTTCTCTAGGCTGCATGAAGATATAAAGAGTAAGAATCGGAGTGAGGCAGAGGTTGAAGAAATGCCATGTAAACCTTGCCAAAATGCAGTTTTCCAACTCCTTAACAGGCCATGACTGTCTGGGAGAACACTTGTATCATTTAGGTATTTATGAACAACCTGATTGTCATCTAAGTGACTCTAAAAGATCATACGAATCAAAAATAGCTTCATCGCTGTAAGACACTCCATAGACTTGATTCTGAAATTGCAACATATTGGCTTGCAAGTCTGGGATAATAACTACAGTGTTTCTTCTTCTTCTTGCATTGGGATTTTTTGTCCTTTCTTTGTTGTATTTCTCTGCATTCCTCGCCATTTGAAATATATATATATAAAATTGCTCTTTATTGAAAATGGATTCAGTTGGACACATAAGGTCAACTTTTAATTTTGAAACATCTCTCCTCCTCCTGTGAAATTAGGTAACCTGATATTATGTTTTGTCTATGATAATATACAAATTATCTACTCCAAAAAATCCATTTTTATCAATAATATTCATGAGCTAGTATGATTTTTATGTGCATAACTATAGAATCATAGCCTTCTCATTGCTTGTAATTTCAAAGTAACTTTGCTCAAATAAAGGTTCAAATTGTTTAAATTATTATTTATTTTCTTTAACTGTTACTTCTTTTATATGTTGGGTATCTAGTCACTAAATTGTTTTAGACATTTATTAAATTTCTCTAAATTGTGTAAACATATTATAATTAAATTTAAATACTATATATCACAATTATTAAAGAAATCCAACATTTTCAAAGTTAACTGACAAAAAAAGATTAAAAGCTATGTTACCTATATATATATTTTTTCAGTTCGAAGTATAAAATAAAGTTTGCAACTTAGTCGATTCTTTTAATCAATAAAATATTAAAAACAGTAACTTTGTCTACAAATTGGTAAGTACCAAATCTTTCCTTACTGAATATTCAGTTTAATGGCAAATGAGTGAAAAAAGAAAAGAAAACTTATTATAATACACACATAATAGCTAAATCAAACGGTAATGCAAAAATAATACACACACAAAAAAAGAAGAAAGTTGAAATATTTTTTTAAAACTTATATTTTTTGAATGGACTAAGATAATACTTAATGTAATATAAATATACAAATTAATATATCTGTCCACCTAAAACTGTAAGGTGCATCTGTTTTGAAAAATATTGAAGTTCCTTACGAAAGGGACCTCTTCCCTTATGTGTTGTCTTTGTTGTGTTTGTTAGTTTGTTTAGGTTTGAAAATGGTCAACATTTTGATGTAAATTCGTTGCTTGTAGCGACCGGAAAACGATTGAAACTTGTACTGACAACTTTTTGATAGGCCAGAAAAAGGGTGATAAATTCTGTTTATAGTAGTCAGAAAACTATCATCCAGTGCAAAGATTAAATTAATGTTTGTGAACTAAAGTTGTCAGAAAGTGGTCTTAATTAAATTAGTAATGAAGTGGCAATAACTTCTGATTGATGTGGACAGGAAAAAATTGAAACTTGTATTGTTGTCCAGCACAGAACTTCAGTGGAAATTTTGGCTTTCTTGTTGGAAAACGGTAAAAATATCGATTACTTAATTCCACCCTTATAGTAATGAAAGCAAATTAAGTAAAACGTTGTAATAATGATTAAAATGTTTTTTTTTCCATCCAGAAACAACAAATATTTATATTTTTATCATAAAAAATATGTCATAAAAATTATTAGACTGTGTCTAAATAAATTGCCTAATTGGAGAGGTTGGCTTCGTGAAAATTGTTAAAAAAGGACAACACAGTTGAAGCCTTCAAAAAAAGAAGGATTTTTTTTTTTTTAACGAATTTCGTAATAATTGGGATTAACTTAACGCTTTTTTTTTTCTTTATATTTTAATCTTCATTTATCATGTTACAAATGCAAAAATTAAAAAAATTAACGTTTTTATAGTACAATATTTGTAACTAATTTTTGAATTATCCATAACTTGCTGTTCTCATAATTTGAAAAAAAAAATCATCTAAATTTGGTTCTGTTTTAATTTTTTTAAATTACATGAATGTAGTTTTCAGACACATCTTCAAAATTTTCTTTTCATCATAAAAAGGGCGGATTTTTGGAAAAAAAAAACATATAAAGAAAACATAAAAAATCAAGACAAATTATATTACATTTTCAAAGATTAATCAAAATCAGTCAACTCAATTAAATCAGTTGAAAATTGTACTAGTTAGAGATACAGCAAGTTAGAGAAGCTTAGTTTCGAGTAAATTGCGCTTAAAGTTTTGTTATCAATAATCCATATAAATATATAAAATTTTGCTACTAACTATATTGCATTAATACCAGGTCTCCATAATTTTCAGTCATCTTAAGTGCTAGTCTAGCCCTTTTTCTTGCCGATCTATCTTCATACGACGCCTCGTTTGTTTTTAGACTATCAGCCGAAATTCTGCAGTCATCTTCATTTTGAGCATATCTTTGGCTGCTGGGCCTACATTTATTTCTAATTGTTCCATAACTGTCACTAAACCTTCACAACTTTTATTAAAGAATATTACAGCTAAATAAATTGCAATTTCAACTATTGAACAAATTATTTTAATAAAATAGTTAAAATAATTTTACTAAATAGTATTTTACTTATGTAGTTTTGATCGGATTGAGCAAATCCATTAATCAACCGAGTGAGCGCACAAGTTCATATGATCATATGTCACAGCGCGTCCTGCTCCGCTCTAGAGACACATTATTCTGCAACTGTCACATTTTTACAAAAATCTATTCCATGTTTAAATAATATTCTTAGAAAGATTAACTATTGAAAAATGCAGTTGTTTCCCTTTAAAAACTCTTCTAGGTTGGTAGGTGAGTAAGTGAATTATATTTTTCTAGTTTAGACGTAAAATAAACTGAATTCAAGTTACGTGATGTTATTTTTTTTATTATATCAGATGAAAATTATGACCCAATTTTGTAATTACTTTAAAATGAAGATTATTTCGGGCGAAAATTTTTTTTTCAATATTATGTGCTATTTTTATTATATATAATTACTTCATAAATATTACTTTAGATTCGTTTTACAATATGAATTAACGTTAATATTAGATTTATTCGTTTTTGACCTGTTTTCAGAAACTTCGCCTCTAAAACCATAACAAAGTTTAAGTGCAATTTTCGTAAAATTTCAATTAGGCCCACTTTTACATTACTTTAGTTCTATCTAACAAGAAAAACTAGTTAATTGCTTCAGAACAATTATGACATTCTGTTGGAATATCTGCCATTTTTCACCTAGAAATTTAGAAAAATTCAGTTCCTCTCTGGATCGTCAATGTTTGTCTGATTCATGAACTTTTCCTGAGAAAATGTCAAGATATTTCTAGAAGCTCAAAATTTGGAAATTTGGAATGCCCCATTACTATAATTTTTTGATAGTGGTTTCGAATATATCAATTGTCAAGGTTGTAATGGGAAAGCAGGATCTTTCCAAGTTTTCTTATCAGTATTCTGTGAATTTTTGAAGATGCGAATTTGGGGAACGTCTGACTGAGTACTAGATTTTATGTGAAGTTCATTTTTAAGTATCTTAACCAAATGTACCTGATTTCTAGCAAAGCTGGCTTTCATATCTGATTATTTAGGTGCTTTTTTTCAAAACTTCAGAATTTTTTGTAATGTGAAAGAGATACTTTTCGTGAATCGAAATTTTGAGAAGGATTCGTAAAAATTAAAAATTTTTTTCTTTTCTTCTTTTACCATATTTTTGTTCGTTTTGCTGTCGAAGTATAAGCTGTTATTGATGGCTCATGTATTTCTTGTAACAAATGGGAGTGGATCTTAGAACTACGAAAGTTTGTTAGTCTCGATATTATCTGCTGCGTTCTGCGCATATTTACATATTTATTACTTTCACTAGATTCCCCGACAAAAACAAATGAAAGAGTTCTTTAGAAAAGATGCCTTTCTCCCTTTGACTGACGTTGTGACCTTCTTAAGACCTAGTAGCAAAATCAATGGCCGACCCCAATCAAGTTGAGTGGATGTCCTGCTTCTTTCGGATGACCGATCTGGGCGCCCCTCTTGCTCCACCTCTTCTCATCTGGCCGCAATTAATCGGCGGGCTCTTTCCGTGTCATTTGTTTGTTTTCCCCATTCCCTGAGAAAGATAAATGTGAGCAGTAACTTTGCCATTTTTTTTTCTTTCCTTGCCAACTCTCTGGGTTCCGAAATGGACGAACTATTTGAAGGAGTCGTGGAAACTCATATGCTTGAAATTCAACTTGATGGCATTCTCAGCGGAGGTTCCAAAAGTTAATTTCATCGTTTTTCATTTAAATGACTGAGAATATAAACTGGGAATTTTTAGTCCGTTTTTAGAAAATTGCCAATTTTGTTTCAATGGGTGTTTCTGTTGTGAAGTTTTTTTTAAACCTTTTTTTTTATATTTATGATAGAGGCATATCATTGCCAACGGCAGTATAATGGAAAATATGGCAGTTGGCGTGGATTGACTAACTGAAGTAGATAGTGAAAACAGGATAGTAAACATAACAAAAATCTATATCGTTGTAGATCTCGAAGTGCAAAATAAAAAGAATATACTATACTAATAAAAAGAATTTGTTGTAATAAACATAACAAAATCTACATCGTTGTAGACCTCGAAGTGCAAAATAAAAAGAATATACTATAATAATAAAAAGAATTTGTTATAATAAACATAGCAAAAATCTATATTGTTGTAGACCTCGAAGTGAAAAATAAAATGAATATACTATAATAATAAAAAGAATTTGTTATAATAAACATAACAAAAATCTATATCGTTGTAGACCTCGAAGTGCAAAATAAAAAGAATATACTATAATAATAAAAATAATTTGTTATAATAAACATAGCAAAAATCTATATCGTTGTAGACCTCAAAGTGCAAAATAAAAAGAATATACTATAATAATAAAAAGAATTTGTTATAATAAACNAAGATTCTTCTTTTTCTGAAAAAATATAAATTAATTTAACTAATTATTAAGAATATATAACTGTATAACGTAGCTAAAATAATGCTTGGAAAATAAGTTTTTCTGACTTATTTTGAAGGTCACCTACAGTGTTTTTTAATGGACTAAGATACCTCATGTTCGGTGTTTCACAAAAGATCACAATGTTTTCTTTTCTTGTCATTTAAACTTTCAGAGGTGCTGGCAATTCTTAAACTAAAAATCTAACCTTGAAAAATAGTTGCAATTTATGACTTTGTTCTTATTAAAACTAAAACAAATTTTAAAAAGTAAAGTTGTAGAATTTTACAAATTACTTAGCAGCACTAAAATACATCTTATTGAAATAAAAATGGCAAACTTAAACTGTCCACATGATTCTTTGATTAGATTTGTTGTTCTAGTGATGTAACATTAAATGGAAAAAAAAACAGAAATTTTTAATAGCATTAAAATAATTGAGCCTGGTCTTACACACTTCTAGGTTCAACTTATTCTCTCTTTATTTCATTAAAATTGCAAATGATTTAAATTTAAAATTATATAATTTTAGACTGCTTTCTTATTTTTAGAATTGAAGTTTGTTTTTAATTTAGTCAGTCAAAAATATGTAGTAAAGTTACATTAGGTATGCAGGAACCTCATCTGATGATACTATGTATGAACACTTAAAGAATTTATTAAAAACAACTTGTAGTGGTGATTTTTTAAGATAAAAATTTTCTATACGTGCCTGATGGATATTTAAAAATAATTATTTAAAAATTTTTTTTTTTAAATTTTACAGCAGGACTTTTAATTATTTGATATAGATATTTTTTATTCATTAAAATGGTACTTAAATGGTAATAGTAGTTTTAAAATTGTACTTGATACTTGGCGTCTGTGTTGTAAATTTTTCTAAAAATGCCAGTTAAAAATAAGTATTGACTTAGGTAAAAAAGTGAACTATTATGCAATATAACGGACACTTAATTTTTCCATTATTTTTTAAATGCTCGTTATGTACATCTTTAAAATCACAACTTTAAACAACCTAATCACAACCTAAATTTCTCTAAATATTGCCACACAAAAATAAGTGTTATTTTTGGTGAAAAAAAGTGAGCTAATATGTTAAGATACAATGGATCTTTTACAAATTTATTTAAAAAAATTACATTAAGAAACCTATAATTTTTTGAAATGTATATTTTCTACTCACACCTACTTTAAAAATGGTATCCTTCACTTTGCTTCTGAGTTTTAAATTTCTTTAAAATTGGCTATCAAAAATAAGCCTTGAATTTAGTGAAAAGTGACCTAGTATGTAACTGAATTCTTAAAAAACTTATTTAAAGAATTTGCACCGTGAAATGTCTTAAAGTTTTGTCTTTTATGATAAATATTTTCTGTTGGCCTCCATGTTTGAAATGTAATTTTACTTTGTCCTTGAATTAGAACTTTATATAAAAAATGATATTTAAAAATAAATATTTACTAACTAGGATAATATGTAAAGATATAATGGATTCATTTAAAATTTATTTTAAAAAATAGTATTGTCGAACCTAGAAATTTTTGAAATATATATTTTATACTCATGTCCATTTCCAAACTGGTATCATTCACTTTACTTCAGAGTTTTAATTTCTTTTTATGTAACTCACAGTTAAAAGTAAACTTTGACTCAAGTAAAAAGTAGTATAGTATGTATCTTTTAGATACTTTTAAAATTTTAAAGCTTGTAATGAAGATATCTCTCACAATCTCATTATCATCATTTGCTTAACAACAGTTGACTTTATTATTTATTAACCTCTAATTTTTCAGCTGTTTATTTTTATTACTATCATTAACTTTTAATTTACTATTCTTCAGTACAAGTAATCTTAGATGAATGACCAATATTTTCAGTAAAAGGCTTCCATTCTCTAAGGTTCTTTAAATTTACGCTAAGTAAAGAAACTTGTTAAAACAGATTTGGATAATTTTTATCGTGCACTATTCAAATAAATCATTTTTGAAAAATTGCTTGAGTCATTTGTGTAAGTATGGCGTACAGTAGTATAGATGAAATTATTGAATAAAAAACTGTTATGAACAGAGATTTTTAGGACAATAGCTAATTGTTATGAAAATTTGAAGATATAATTTAAATTAAACAGGGTGCATGGCATTTTTAAAAAGCGCTTAACGGTGCTTATTTTAGAATTTCGTTTTTTAAAAGCCCTTAATGGTGCTTTTTTTATTTGTGTGTTTTTAAAAAATACTTAAGTTTCCCTTTTCCAAAATAAGATATTTTTTTCATTACCATGTCGATTTTTGCCCCGAATTATACAAAAAGTGTTATTTTCACTGTCCGTTTTTACAATTCATTCAACCACTATCCATTTGGTACCCCCGCTTCGCTAGCCCTACAACCTGCGTGCAAAGTCGAGCACTCTACGGTAGAACAGTTTACCGAGGACCGAAACTGCACACCCTCGGTACCTTCGTAGATTGATCCAAGTGGTCACCTACCTGCACTCTGACTGCAGACATTGATGCTTGACTTCGGTGTTCACAATCAGTCCACTGCGGGACTAACTATTAATTTAAAAAATATAATGTGCAATATTGAATATATTTAAATTTTCGCAATAATTGATTTTCAGGTGATGTATGATCAAGAAAAGAATTCTTTGTCAGAAACTAGTTCTTTTATCTTGACCATGTAAATTTTTTGATAATGTTTTTGCATTTTGCTTATACAAGGTTATTCATAATTCCCTCTGGGGCTTCGAAGCGTTGTAGTAAAAAAAAGAAGACGAATATGAAAAATAGAAACATATGAAATTATTCTGAAACTATTCAAGTTTTACTTACATACATTACAGGTGTTCTATGTGTGAACCCTTGGTCACACAGCATACATCAATGCGATAGTCCAGTTCCTGCCCGGAGGGAATTATGAATAACCCTGTATAATATATATATATATATATATATATATATGGGGCNTATATATAAAGAACTTTCTACAATAGATTTTTTTTATTAGTCCACAGATCCTAATTATAATTTTCTTTAAAAAAATTGCTTAAAAATATTTGGCCACACACCCTGTTTAGAATGATATTACACTGAGACAAACATACATTTTGAAATCTCTTGCATTAGAAACTATCTTTACTGAGTATTCAGAAAACCATTGGCCACACATTTATACGGATGTCTTCTATTCTGAATCACTTATGACAGAAGATTCAGGCAGATTTTTTTCATTCTATTCATTTCTAAGGAACCACAAAACAGACTTTGATGGCAAGATTAATGCATATTGCAGTGAAGCAGCTGATCAATCAGTAACAACTATCAACAAAGCAATCTGAGAGTAAAGTAATAAAAGTTTCAGATTTTCAGACTGCAATCCAAGCATTTGTCTACAGAAAACCCTTTCTTGGCTAAAAGACTCCAGAGATCATCAGACTTTTATATCAGAAGAACAAAAATCATCCAGTGTATACCTAGCCACTGGGTACAGTAACAAGCAATCTGATTTCCTTGCTCGGAAGAGCTCCCAACTACTTCATCAAAATTGCTTTGGGCTTCCCTTCCAGTAAATAATACTCTGTATAAAATTCTTAATGAAAATAAGGATCTTCTTTAGGCTACCCTAAGATACAAAGAGTAAGAATTGGAGTGAGGCAGAGGTTGAAGAAATATCATGTAAACCTTACCAAAATGCAGTTTTCCAACTTCTTAACAGGCCATGACTGTCTGGGAGAACGCTCGTATCATTTACGCATTTATGACCTAACTGATTGTCATCTATGTGACTCTAAAAGATCATATGAATCAAAAATACCTTCATCGTTGTGAAACACTCCATAGACTTGATTCTGAAATCACAACATATTGGCTTACAAGTCTGGAATGATGACTACACCGTTTCTTCTTCTTGCTTTTGGATTTTTTTTGTCCTTTCTTTGTTGTATTTCTCTGCATTCCTCGCCATTTGAAATATAAGAAAAAAAATTAATTTACTCTTAATTGAAAATGGATTCAGTTTGACACATAAGGTCAACTTTTAATTTTGAAGCATCTCTCCTCCTCCTCTTGTGAAATTAGGTAATCTGATATTATGTTTTGTATATGATAATATACAAATTATCTACTCTAAAAAATCCATTTTTATCAATAATATTCATGAGCTAGTACGATTTTTATGTGCATAACTGGAATCATAGCCTCCTCATTGCTTGTAATTTCAAAGTAACTTAGCTCAAATAAAGGTTCAAATTGTTTAAAATTATTATTTATTTTCTTTAACTGTTACTTCTTTTTTATGTTGGGTATCTAGTCACTAAATTGTTTTAGACATTTATTAAACTTCTCTAAATTGTGTAAACATATTATAATTAAATTTAAATACTATAAAACACAATTATTAAAGGAATCCAACATTTTCAAAGTTAATTGACAAAAAAAGATTAAAAACTATGTTACCTATATATATATTTTTTCAGTTCAAAGTATAAAATAAAGTTTGCAACTTAGTCGATTCTTTTAATCAATAAATTATTAAAAGCAGTAACTTTGTCTACAAATTGGTAAGTACCAATTCTTTCCTAACTGAATATTCAGTTTAATGGCAAATGAGTGAAAAAAGAAAAGAAAACTTATTATAATACACACGTAATAGCTAAATCAAACAATAATGCAAAAATAATACAAAAAAAAAAGTTTTTTTTTTAAAACTTATATTTTTTGAGTGGACTAAGATAATATTTAGTATAATATAAATCGACAAATTAATATATCTGTCGACCTAAAACTGTAAGGTGCATCTGCTTTGAAAAATATTGTGTCTCTTACTTTGTTCAGGATTGAAAATGGTCAACATTTTGATGTAAATCTGTTGCTTGTAGTGAGCGGAAAACGGTTGAAACTTGTACTGTCTTTTTGATAGGCCAAAAAAAAGGGTGATAAATTCTGTTTATAGTAGTCAGAAAACAATCGGAAAACAATCATCCAGTGCAAAGATTAAATTAATGTTTGTGAACTGAAGTTGTCAGAAAGTGCTCTTAATTAAATTAGTAATGAAGTTGCAATAACTTCTGATTGATGTGGTCAGGAAAAAATTGAAACTTGTATTGTTGTCCATCACAGAACTTCAGAGGAAATTTTGGCTTTCTAGTTGGAAAATGGTAAAAATTTCGATTACTTAATTCCGAACTTATAGTAATGAAAGCAAATTAAGTAAAACGTTATAATAATGATAAAAATGCTTCTTTTCCATTCAGAAACTGAACAAATATTTATATTTTTATCATAAAAAATGTGTCATAAAAATTATTAGACTGTGTCCAAATAAATTGCTTAATTGGAGACGTTGGCTTCGTGAAAATTGTTAAGAAAGGACAACGCAGTAGAAGTAGAAGCCATCAAAAAAAGAAGAATTTTTGTTTTTTCAATGAATTTTGCAATGATTGGGATTAACTTAACGCTTTTTTTTTATTTATCTTGTACATATTTTAATCTTCATTTATCATGTTACAAATACAAAATTAACGTTTTTATAATACAATATTTGTAACTATTTTTTGAATTATCCATGACTTGCTGTTCTCATAATTTGAAAGAAAAAAAAATCATCTAAATTTGGTTCTGTTTTAAATTTTTTTAAATTACATAAATTTAGTTTTCCAGGCACATCTTCAAAATTTTCTTTCCTTCATAAAAATGGCGAATTTTTGAAAAAAAATATAAAAAAATCAAGAAAAAATATGCTACATTTTCAAGGATTCATCAAAACCCGTCAACTCAATTAAATCAGTTGAAAATTGTACTAGTTAGAGATACAGCAAGTTAGAGAAGCTTAGTTTCGAGTAAATTGCGCTTAAAGTTTTGTTATCAATAATCCATATAAATATATATAAAATTTTGCTACTAGTTATACTGCATTAATACCAAGTCCATTAGATACTTCTTCGCTATCATTTTCAGTCATCTTAAGTGCTAGTCTAGCACTTTTTCTTGTCGATCTACCCTTATACGACGCTTCATCTCAGCCGAAATTCTGCAGTCATCTTCATTTTAAGCATATTCTTTGGCTGCTGGGCCTACATTTATTTCTAATTGTTCCATAACTGTCTCTAAACCTTTGCAACTTTTATTAAAAAGTATTACAACTAAATAAAGTGCAATTTCAACTATTGAACAAATTATTTTAACAAAATAGTTAAAATAATTTTACGAAATAGTATTTTACTTAAGTAGTTTTGATCGGAATGAGAAAATCCAATAATCAACCGAGTGAGCGCACAAGTTCGTATGGTCATATGTCACAGCGCGTCATATTATGCTGTAACTGTCACATTTTTACAAAAATCTATTCCGTATTTAAACAACATTCTTATAAAGATAAACTATTGAAAAATGCAATAAATTTTTATTTTATTTTTTTAATGTTTTACCCTGTTGTTTCCCCTTAAAAACACTTCTAGGTTGGTAGGTAAATGAGGTGAGTAAGTGAATTATATTTCTCTAGTTTAGACGTGAAATAAACTGAATTCAAGTTATGTGATGTTATTTTTTTTCTTATATCCGATAAAAATTATGACCCAATTTTGTAATTACTTTAAAATGAAGATAATTTTGGGCGAAAAAAATTACATTTAATATTATGTACTATTTTTATTATATAATTACTTCATAAATATTTTGGTTTCGTTTTACAATATGAATTAACGTTAGCATTTGATTTATTCACCTCTAAAACCATAACGAAGTTTAAGCGCAATTTTTGTAAAATTTCAACTAGATATTCTTGCCCACTTTTACATTTCTTTAGTTCAATCTAACAAGAAAAACTAATTTATTACTTCAGAACAATCATGTTATCCTGTTGGGATATATCTGAAATTTTTCACCTAGAACATTTGAAAAATTCAGTTTCTATCTGGATCGTCAATGTTTGCCTGATTCATGATCTTTTCCTGAGAAAATGTCAAGATATTTCTCGAAGCTTAAAATTTGGAGAGAAGAGTAGATTCTAACTATGAAATCTTATTATCTTTGATAAACGATCCATGTTTAACAGCACTGAATTACAAGCGTAAAGATTATCACACCACCATCAGTTATAAACTACAAATGTGATTGACACTCTAATTAAAGAGGACATTTCTGACTGAATTGAAATAGGTCATCAATGCCCCATTACAATAATTTTTTGGTAGTTGTTTCAAATATATCAACAGTCAAAGCTGTGATGGAAAAGCAGGGTCTTTCCAAGTTTTCTTATCAGTATTCTGTGAATTTTTGAAGAGGCGAATTTAGGAAATAGCTGACTGAGCACTAGATTTTATGTGAAGTTCATTTTTAAGTATAGTTACCAAATGTACCTGATTTCTAGCTAAGCTGGTGCTCGTATATGATTATTTAAGTTTTTTTTTCTCCGAGGGTTTAAAATTTTTTTTTTTTAATGTGAAAGAGATACTATTCGTGTATCGAAATTTTGAGGAGGATTCGTAAAGATTAAAAAAAAAATTTTTTTTGTTATAAGAATTTCTAAAGTTTAACTTTTACCATATTTTTGTTCGTTTTGCTGTCGAAGTATAAGCTGTTATTGATGGCCCATGTATTTCTTGCAACAAATGGGAGTGGATCTTAGAACTACGAAAGTTTGCTAGTATCGATATTATCTGCTATGTTCTGCGCATATTTACATATTTATTACTTTCACTAGATTCCCCGACAAAAAACAAATGAAAGAGTTCTTTAGAAAAGATGCCTTTCTCCCTTTGACTGACGTTGTGACCTTCTTAAGACCTAGTAGCAAAATCAATGGCCGACCCCAATCAAGTTGAGTGGATGTCCTGCTTCTTTCGGATGACCGATCTGGGCGCCCCTCTTGCTCCACCTCTTCTCATCTGGCCGCAATTAATCGGCGGGCTCTTTCCGTGTCATTTGTTTGTTTTCCCCATTCCCTGAGAAAGATAAATGTGAGCAGTAACTTTGCCATTTTTTTTTCTTTCCTTGCCAACTCTCTGGGTTCCGAAATGGACGAACTATTTGAAGGAGTCGTGGAAACTCATATGCTTGAAATTCAACTTGATGGCATTCTCAGCGGAGGTTCCAAAAGTTAATTTCATCGTTTTTCATTTAAATGACTGAGAATATAAACTGGGAATTTTTAGTCCGTTTTTAGAAAATTGCCAATTTTGTTTCAATGGGTGTTTCTGTTGTGAAGTTTTTTTAAAACCTTTTTTTTAATATTTATGATAGAGGCATATCATTGCCAACGGCAGTATAATGGAAAATATGGCAGTTGGCGTGGATTGACTAACTGAAGTAGATAGTGAAAACAGGATAGTAAACATAACAAAAATCTATATCGTTGTAGATCTCGAAGTGCAAAATAAAAAGAATATACTATACTAATAAAAAGAATTTGTTGTAATAAACATAACAAAATCTACATCGTTGTAGACCTCGAAGTGCAAAATAAAAAGAATATACTATAATAATAAAAAGAATTTGTTATAATAAACATGGCAAAAATCTATATCGTTGTAGACCTCGAAGTGCAAAATAAAAAGAATATTGTTACCCAAGGGGCATTTCAAGTAAAATCATAAATTCTGCATAATATAAATAAGGGCAGGTCGCTTTTGGAGTACAGGAGACATCTGTTACAGGCTTGTTATCGAAAAAGGACACTGTTTTAAGAGTAAAGGCTCCTGATATCTCATGTTTATTATTTAAATAATTTGGCTGAAGATTTAAGACCAAAAAATTCGTTGGAAATTGAAGTAAATCATGTATGTTGTTATTTAATGTGGCTGAAGAAAGAAAGGTTAAAAATAGATTTTGAATAATAATTAGTAATAATTAGTTATACACTCGCGTTGAAATAAAAAGTTACACTCATGGAGAATAGAAATGTTTGCATTCACTTTTTATAAAATTGAATTAAATTAATTGATTATTTATTTAGAGAGGAGTTGGGAATTATTAAATTTATGAAATAAAAGAAATTTAGAAGCTGGGAGATATGTAATGTTTATTATGACACCACAAGCAGTGAGTGTTATTTTGAGTGTAAATTCGAATAAATTATAAGGATAGTTTGATGTTTAACACTATTCTACCTACACAAAACTTTTTTTTTTTACCCAAAAAATTTAAATTGGAATTTATGAAAATGTTTGTTTTGTACTTAAAAGTGGAAAAAACCTATAGATACCGAAACGGTTCTGTCTTTGTACAGTATCAGTACAGGCTGACATGTTTTTAGCTTAGTCTTAAAAATAAATCGGAAGTAGTTACCCTGAAGTCTTATTATGAATTTTAACCTCTAACGCCACCTGTGCTAAGCTTTATTTGTTTAACCATCGATTAATGTTATGTTCTATTTCTGTTTCATCTTTATTCTTTTATTCTTCTTTGATCTCGACCATATGGTTTTTGAAAGTGGCTATTTATGACCTTTTGAATCATTTTTAATCAGATTGGATTCCTTTATTGAAGTCTAATTTTTATATTTATATAAAATTTACAATGGTCCAAAATGTTGTAGTTTCTTAAATTTGCATTATTTAGAACATTTACACTCTACGTTTAAAATTTAAACAGCTGGATATACGCCTATGTAAAAGCTTTGAATAAATCGAAAATTTTATTTTATAAATAAGTGTCTAAATCCAATAAATTAGGAATAATTTATTTTAAAAATACTTGCGATTTTTAAAATTTCTGTTAATTGCTTCCAATAAGAATAATTCTATTTAATGATTTTAAATGTATCATCCACATAATAAAACTGTACGTTTCGTATCTCTTCATAGATTTTTTTAGAGGTAAAAAACTATTTTAATCTATTTGAAAGAGAGGATGAAGCGGGGAAAAAAACCCTTCATATTCTTTAGAAAACATTGTCTAATTCCTCCTTTTCGCAATCCTTGCGGCATTGTTCCTGTTGTAGATCTTGTCTTTTTAGGTGTGTTTGCAGCGTACCATCTCTGGGTCCCCTTAATCCCCTGTTCTTTATTTCTTTTACAGTCTTTGGATCGATTAGAGTTTTCTGAGAGTGGCCAATAATCCTCTTAAATGCTGAGCGGTGATGGAAGCGGAGCTCTTTCTCTCTCTAAAAACATAGCCTTACAAAGAAAAATAAGTCCTGCTGGAAGAAGTTTTTATTTCCTCTTTTTCATTCCTTTACTTTTGAGGAATTTACAAAGCATAGCGTTTCTTTCTTTTTTCTTTTTTCTACAACTATAGCATTGCACGCGTATTTTAAAGGTTAAGAATCTTGTTAAACTGGCAACAATTTGTGAATTTTAAGTAGCTCTTTTCAAATGTTTTTCGAAAGAGATGTTTTTAGTGTATATTTCGTTTATTGAATCAGGGACATGTTATTTTTCGTGGTCTTTTTTTTTCTTTTTGTGTACGGATTAATTTGAGTGCGTACTGACGTATGTAAATATGGCAATTGTCTGGAGTTTCGCGATGTTGAAGTTTTCTAAAGTCGCATTCATTGTCAATGAAACTTCGCTCACTGTATCGATTTAAATTTAATTTTTGATACGTTTTTTGTTGTTGTTGCCGTTTAAATGCGTATTGACGATTTTTGCTAAGCCTTGTTATTATTCGATAGTATAAAACTGTTGCTTTAGGGATGTATTTATTTTTTACTATTCATTTTAATTTAATCAACTGTCAATATGTTTGTTGGTAATAAAAATAAGGTTTTTCTTCTCATTTTTAATTTTTAAAATTTAAAAGTGTTAGAGAATTTTTTTTGAAAAATGGTTTATAAATTGATGTCAGTCGACATTTCTTTTTTATTACTGTCTATTGTAGGAAGTGATCTTTAGATTTTTTTTACTTGTCTAGTTAATTTATTTTCAACGTGATAATTTAAGATTGATTATCTTGAATTTCATTATCTCACTTAAAATTTTATCGTATTTTTTAAAATTGCTTACTTTTCAGAGTGAGAGGGGAATGTGACTTCTTCAGCTCTGTTATATCCTTAACTATTTACGCTGCAATAAAAAAAAGAAGATAATATTCGCAGTTTTATAGTGATTAGTACTTATTTCAGATATTTTGCTAAGTCCCATAGTTTTGAATATTTTAATTTTACATTTCTAAGTAATTTACTGCAGATTTTACGTAGTTTATTTTATACTTAATTTTTATACTTATTTTTTTTATTTGAACTTATAATTTTTGTTGTTTTAATTAAAAATGTAATGTCTAAAAAATGTATTCCTCCATAAAATTCGTTATCCCTTATCAATGGGATTTTTCAGCATGTCCTTTAATGCATGAAATAACCCTAAAAAATCTGCAATATTTCAAAATTGTGTCTTTTTAATTTATTTATTTACAAATTTATATCTACCTAGATTATAAAAAGTGTTCTCATTTCCCACCCCATTTATTTCTTAAGTTATTTCTTAGAACTTTTTTTTTTATTATTATTTTTGTTGGAAGTTGTATTTAATTTTATATATTAATAAGTTTTTTTATTACAGCTTTTAGTTTTTCATATACAGGGTGTTCTGTAATCACAACTCTAAATATATATTTTTAGAATCATTGTCACAAAGAAAATATAAAAAGTATACACATAAGAGATCACAAATAAATATCTAAGCGGGAAAAAAGCAAAAACGCTATCGTAATATTTCGAATTTCTTGTGATGAGGGTGTATTAAACCCAGTTTGATTGCCTGGTTAAACTTGTTGGCATTTCTAATATTAGCCTTCCAACTATTTTCTGTTTCTTCTTGTACTAAAATAGGTTTTAATGTTTTTAATTACGTTTTCTTTAGCCGAGTTTTGTTAAATTTCAATAACGTTTCTGTTTTGTTCCTTTTTTTTTAAAAAATGTATTAATTTGTGACCCCTGTTTTGTTTGCTTTTTTTAACTTCATGTTTGACAGTGTGTCTGAAAATGTCTATTTGGAGTGGTTTTTATGGAATATCCTTTTTGTAACGATAACTCTAGAAAGAGAGATTTTTATTCTAATATTTCATTATGGTATCTCACTTTCTTTCTGCATTGCTCTTTATTTTCTAAACTATTAATCCCACAAGAAATTTTTGAAATTAGTTCACCACCGAAAACACTTACCTCTATTGCGGTCAGGTGGACTTTTTGTATCTTATTCATTGATATCTCCTCAAAACAACTCAGTTTTTTTTTCGTTGCTTGAACTTTCATGGCCAAACTTAACTTTATGATGTTCAAAAATTATTGTTTAAAAAAGACAAACCATTAAAGTTACCATTGTAAAGGTTTGTATTTTTTAAACTTATTTAGTTAGTACTAATTAACAAAAATCTTAATTTGTATTTTACATTTAATTGTTTTTATTTACTTTTACAGGTTCTTCTATTTGTATCATTATGCCTTTTATGCTTATCATGACAGATTTAATGGGCAATATAGCTCCTTAGCATTTATAACATCATGCTTATTTATTCAGGTAATTATTGTCGTTTTTTTTTAACCTTTATCATGATTCTTTTTTGTTTATGCCACTGAATTGATTATTTTTGCAGCTTATTTGTGAGTTTTAAATGATTTTTTTATTATTTAAATTTTAACTCTTTAATTACTTTTGAAATGCTAATACATTTTTTGATTTCTGCTGTTTTACGTTTATTTAATCTATTTTGTATTTAAAAAAAGTGGTGTTGTAATGAAAGATTGTTGCTTATGTTTTTCTCTTGGGTCTATCTGTACTATATAATGTTGGTAGAAATTGTTACCAATTCTCAAAATTGAAAATTTAGTCCACGTGTACAAATTAGTGTGGACAAATGAAAAAAAAAATCATGATTAAAAATAAATATACAGTATGGAACCGATTATCTGGAACGATCGGGACCATCGCTATTCCGGATAACTGATTTTTCCGGTTTTCTGAATCGCTACAAAACTTCGTTTTTTTTAATTGTCAAATTCAACTAAAAAAATATATTTGGAAATAATCTTGAAAAGAGGAAAAAACGATGAAGTAATACACTAATGATTGTTTCCAAAATGATGGTAAGGTTAGCATCTTTCAAAAAAGAAAGAAAAATCTTGAAATCTTATGAGGAGAAAAACATTTGTTTTTCCAAAAATGGCGGGAAAATGTATCGAATTTCGTTCCGGTTATTTGGTTTTCCGGTTTTCTGATTTCCGGATANAATGCAATTTCTGGTGAGACAATTTGATATTTTGCGAGTAGCATCCCTGCAATTCTCAAAATTGAAAATTTAGTCCACGTGTACAAACTAGTGTGGACAAATGAAAAAAAAAATCATGATTAAAAATAAATATATAAATAAAACAAATGAATATAAATAAAAATTTGCAAAAAAATCTGAATTTGTTTTAAAATTAGAATTTTTATATAAAAATATTTTATTTAACATTCAAATATTTATATGATCCATAAACTATATTCAGAATTTTTTAACTTGAACTATTATTGACTTACTATTCCAGGCATTGAAGTTTTGTAAAGTTAATAAATCTTATGCTATTTTAGTAAGCACAATTTATGCCTATTTCTGTGCAAATAGTTTTGTAATTTATAATTGATTGAATTGTTGGAAGAACTCACTCTTCGTATGACCTTTCTAGATCAAGTGATTCAATTAAAAATGACATAAATTACATGTAAATAGTTATTCTAATTGGTATTATAAAAAGTTAAATAGAAATTTTTATTTTATTGTTTACTAATTAAAAACAAGGTAAAAAATAAAGAAGCTTGGTTTGAGTTTGAAAAACTTGGTCCAAAAACTTTTGAAAAGACCTATGAAAAGTAGATTGTTATGAACAATATATATATGCATGTCACGTAAATGAAACAAGCCAGGTACCACTTGATTAAAAACTTCATTTGCTTCAAAAATTTATAAATAGGAAAAAGCAGTCAACATATTTCAAGCACTCAAAAACAGATGCCCATTTTCAAGACTTGCTAAAGGTAAATGGAATGAAACAAAAGTGTTTTGAAATATAAAACTTAAAGTTGTCAATGAAAACTGTAAAAATAAAGGTGAGAAACATAACTAGAAAAATTGCAGTAGCATGGAGAGAAAAAAGATGAAAAATTGAATAAGAAAAACCACAGTGGCCGAGAGGAATAAATGCCGAATCTCTTGTTGACGACATCAGTTCCTAACCACCTCAGCACGTGGAAATGCATTTTACTCTGGTTTGCTTCGCTCTACCACTGTGGATTTTCTTGTTCTGTTTTTCATCCTTTTTTTCTCTCTCGGCTACAATGATTTTTTTAGTTGTGTTTCTTACCTTTATTTTTGGCAACTTTATGTTTTATATTTCAAATCACTTGTGTTTCTTCTCATTCCATGGCAAGTTTTGAAAAGGAGAGCCTGTTTTAGAGTGGTTGAAGCATGTTGACTGTTTTTTCCTATTTATAAATTTTTGAAGAAAATGAAGTTTTTAATCAAGTGGTACCTTGCTTGTTCATTTATGTGACATGCATATATATATCGTTCATAACAATTTACTTTTCATGTGTCTTTTCAAAAGTTTTTGGACTTTAGTATTTTTTAATTTCTAAGCATTGTGTTATTATTACATTTTTGTTTAAGTAATTCAGTAGCTGCGATTATGCATTAATAATTAAAAAAAGAAATCCAAACTAATTTTATTTTACAGCATTCCATGATTTACTTTTTCCACCGATATGAGCTTCCAGCAGTTATGTTAGCATACGAACAAGAGATGGACTATGATTCTGATGGTTCATATCATTCTGAAAATTATGTTATGAGGCCACATGATGAAAGTCACCAACGTCCCGCTGTACAGCATCAAGAACAATCTGTTGCCAATGTGCAATCTTCTACACCAGCAGCTGTTCCAGACGATTCTGCCTCCCCCTCTTCTAACAGAAATAGTGGCTCTAATTCTGTGTCTGCCAATAGAAACAGACGAAGAGGTGGTAGCAAGCATCAACGGCATCCCCCTACTGTGGATAGAAGTCCTCAAGTCTCTTAATTATAAGCATTTTGCTGGAAATTCTTGATTACTATCTTTTGCTTGAAAGACTATTTGAAGTATTCTTTGAGCAAAATATTTCCTCCTCATCGTCTCCTTCTGTTTTATAAAGTGCTCTTAAGTACCTTCAGAAGTGATGAGTTCTTTGAGAAATTAGAGAGGGGTGTACTTAAATGTCACGGCTGAAATTGTTTTTCGTTCTGCTAAGAACCCACAATGCATCAACATTCATAAATTTGATTTCAACTTATTTTCTGCTGACAGCTAACTATCTGTAAATGTATGTCAGATAATTTAGGTCTTTGTCAGGTCTTTGATTACTTGGACTTTGATGGTTTCCTGTTTTTTCTTTTTGACTGATAAATTTAAACAGATAATTTATAACCTTTTAAGTTGTAATTGAATTTAGAACTAATTTCAAAAAATAATAATGATGCTACGTTTGAAGACGTTTATGGTAAAATAATTATGATGCCATTGTTGGGGCTTTTATCAAAGCATATGAAATGAGTCATGTTGAACTTTTTGCAGTATTATGTGGGAATAATTTATACTAACTATATGTTTAAAATGGCCATATACAAATAGTGGATCGGTGTCTAGAAAGTTGTCATTGCTGCAGAAACCGTTTTAAGTTTTTGTAACAGGAATCTACAAAACATTAACGTACAGTCATAAATGTGATTTTAAGCAATTCGTGTTGATAGCAGAATACCTTTTAAGCTTTTTTCAGATATTCATTCAATATCTGTGACTACTTAGGCTCTTTTATGGTTTCTCTAAGAAAAAATAAGTAAAAATTGACAGATAAATTAAAACAGATTAAATTGTATTTTCGTCGAAATTGCGTTTAAATTTTTTTTTCAAAAGTTAATAATGATACCACTCTAGCTTAAGTTTATGGTATCATAATTATGATGCCATAGGTGGGATTATTTATATAAATCTATGAAATGAGTCATTGCCCATACTTTTTTAGTACTATGTGGAGATAATTATACTAACCAACATTTATTAAAATAATTTCATACAAACAGTTGGTGGAAGGTTGTCATCTCTGAAAAATTTCACGTATCATATTCTTTGTGTGTTTAATTTTTTAAAATTTATTTACACTAGACTTCGATATGGATCTTTTTTATTAAGATTTAATAGTGTTTTTGCTAGAGTAAAGTAGTTGTAATATCAGTGCACATGCGTCATTTATTCTTATTTGTGAATTTTAATCAAGAATTCACGTTCCTTTTTATTAGATTTTAATTTTGATTGACTCATTCTAGAAGAATAGAATTAGTTTATAGGCTTTTATAGGCAAATGACACCATTCAACTTTGAATTTGTTTTTAGGAAAGGTACCTAAAAACATTTACATTTGTTACTCCGCATGAAATTGTAGAGTACATTTATTAGATGTTTTCTGTTTCGAGGTATGAGCAACGATATCGATAAATGTTATCCAAGTGTTGATGTAAATTTACGTATTCATGAAATATCTTTATAATATATGAATGGTGTGATATAGTTGTGATGATGCTCAAGTTAGTGTCGTCGATTAATTTATGCATGCGTTTTAAATTGTGATGTTTATTTATTATTTAATGTGTATAACTGACTAGAGAGTTGTTTTTTTCAAAATCAAAGACTGTTATGTTTTGAGTTGAAACAATTGTTTGCTTTAATTCTATTATTTTCAAATCAATAATTATGTGTTTAAATTAATGATGACTTTGTTTTACAGGAATATTTTGTATAAATTTAGATTCTCTATTGTTTTTTTAGTACATGTTTATGTGTTTATGATACAATTTAAGTTATAAATTAGAATTGAAGAAGATTTAAGAATGTATATCTTTTGAGTGAAAAGATTCTAGTCAATTCAGCATCAAAAGAAATTTCTATTTTAATTTTTGTATTAAATTGTTTTTAATATCTGTGAATATATTTAGATGTATCGTTTTATCGTAATTTTGTTTAATAATAATAGTACTGGAGATCAGTTACTTCTGATAGCATATTTTGTTGATTCCACAAATAATTCAATTGATGCTTTTAATAAAGCGAATAATAAGCAAGCCCTTTTTTAATTACTATTTTTATTATTCAAAAGCTTTCGAAAGTTCATGAAATAAATTTTATTAAATTCTTTTCAAAATAATATTTTGATATTTATGAAGAGAATAATTGTAATAAAAGGTTTCCAAAATGGTTTATTTTTAAAAAATGATGTTTAATTTTCTTTCAGTATATTGCGCCATGAAATTTTTTTAGGTTCTAATGGTTGTATCATCTAAGTCAGGATTTTTATCCTGTTCCCCATTTCCATTTCTAATTTATTACACAGGGGGCGTAGCTTTTTTAAAAAGTTCTTAAAGGTGCTTATTTTTGATTTACGTTTTTTAAAGGCCTTTACAGGTGCTTTTTTATTTAGAGTTTGTAAAAAGTGCTTAATTTTCTGTCTTTTAAAAATAGATTTTTTCTTTGCTGTATCGATTGTGGCTCTAAATTACAAAAAAAATGCATGAATTTCACAATTTTCCCTGCAATATTTATCAGAAGCTAGTTATGTTATCACGATTATGTAAGGTTTTTAAAAATGTTTTTGAATTTTATTGATTTGTTCATAAATTAATAACTTTAAATGATAGAAAAAAATAATTTTTATTACTGCAGAGATCCTAATTATGAATTTTTTGGAAAGTGATTAAAAATATTTTTTAAGTGCTTAAAAGTACTTAAAAGACGCTTATTTTTTGTTGAAAAATCTAGCTATGCACCCTGTTACAACATTATGTTTTTATTAGTAATAAATTTTGTAATTCAAGAAACTCATTTGTTTAATTTCTTTTAGTTAAATAACATTATTGATTATCAAAATTATTTTTATAACGTAGCTAATATTTTTGTTTATCATAGAGAAATTATGATTTTTTCAATTATTTGTTTTTTAAATCAAATTATTTATTATATTCTTTTTTGTTGCACATTTCTTGTAAATAAATATTGAGTGTTTCCTTTTCCGTTTGCGTACAATAGTGTCCGTCTACTAACTTAAGTGTATTTAATATATTACTACCTTGTAAAAATTAAGATAAGAGAAAAAAAAAACTTCGGATCCAATAATAGACTTACTACTTTATACAATCTGTATGAACATATCAAGAACAGTAGAGCCACAATTATCTGAGAGTTTTGCGGTAAATCGGTCTATCTTATATTGCACGTAATGAATCATTGTTCATGGTATGAAAAGTATTATTTCAAATGAAGAAAACGTGCTTCCAAACCAAAAATGAGTGACCAATTTTTTTTTTTTAAAAAAAAGTGCAACTGAACACTTTTCTCTCTAAATTTTTGAACACTTATGAACTATGTATGCACTTTTTTTTTCTTTACCATTTCTTGTTTCAGTGATTTAGACCTAGAACAAAGATTTTTGTTGTATGTTTAAATTATATTTACATGCATGAATACATTTTAGAAGTATTTTTCTTGCTTCCATGTTTGTGAGGTTTTTTGGATTATCTACAATTTTTGTTATCCGCGGTGCCCTTGGCATTTAATTATGTGGATTATCAAGGCTCTATGGTATATTTTAAAAAGCTAAACTAATCAGGTATCAGTAGACAAATGAATCAGCGGCAATATTCTTTTCATATGATTTGTTTAAGCCATAATTGTCCATTAGTAGTAGTGGAGTTCTACTAATTGACAAATTGTTTTTCTGTTCTGCTTTTTTTTTAAATTAATTTTTCCTATTGATGTGATTAAGAGCAGAAAGAGGTGAGGGTGCCATTAGAAAAATGAGTTAGTGCTTTTTTTCCCTCAGGTTCTTACACCACATACTTTTATTTTGTTTTATTATTATTATTAAAAAAATTATTGTTATAAATTATTTTTTAAAAGATTAATTTTTTTCTTAATAGCAGACAAGAAGTCTTAAAAGAAAAAAATTTAAGTCACCATTAATATTAGCCATTTTTTATTTTACGATTACAAATTGTGTGGAGTTAATTACATTTTTTATACTGTTTCATTTTATTAACTTTTTTTGGTGCAATGTACCTGATGTGGAGCAACTTATTCCAAAAATATTATTAACCTTTAAAAATGTAAAACTCTTGGTTTATAAATGTTCACTTTTTTTCTTTAAGCAAACGCTATACTTTGAACAAAACAGTATTGAAGTATATCCCGTCACTAAAATTATACCATCTACGCAGATGTCAATGTGATCCTGACAGTTTCTGTCCAAAATTTCTTGCATCAGAAAGGGGTAATCAAAAAGCCGTAATTTTCCATTTAAATTTCGGTGTTCTTTTTACTTCTCTGAAACTATTTTCAGAATTTTGACTGTCCTATTTATAGCTGTTAATAGGAGTTCTGTATTATAATTTTTAAAAAAAAAAAGTTTTATAAATTTTATTATGATATTGAAATATACACAATTTTTTTTGCTATTTTTCTGATCTTATTTTTTTATCAGTTTATTTGAAAAGAAAGGTAAAATGTTTTATCATGAAAGGTAAAATATAGTTTTCACTTGTCAAAGTGGCTTTTTATGATTCTAATGCTTATTTTACTTTAATCGACTTAAATAATGATTGGTTTTAGTTTTTCTTATACTTAAATATCAATTTTCAACCTCTACTATGTGTAATTTTTAACTTTGCTTATATAAGAAACCTAAAATTATATATTAGGGGTAATCTTATACCTATTTTACTTCGATTGACTGAAATAATGATTGATTTTAAATTTCTCATGCTTAAATATCAATTTTCAATCTCTACTGTGTATAATATTTAATTTTGCATATGTAAGAATTCTAAGATTATATATTAGGGGTAATCATTACAGAACATCTTTTTAGTGAGCTTTGTTCAAAATTTATTATAAAATATTTTTTTACTGTGTAAAAGTTTTTCTACACATTCTGCACATTTACAAGAACTAAGTTTGTGCTGACTAAATTATTTTATGTGTCTTGCAAAAACATATATGGTTTAAAATTTTCCTAATAATTTGTGTGTTTATGTTTTTAGAAATCTAAGCACAATGTTTCTGTTTTTTATTTATATGAGGTATTTTAATTTATGTTGTTCCTATTAAGCGATACTCAGGATCTCTATTTGGTCTCCTAAAGTTTGGGGATTTATTTGTTTGTTGATTTGGTTCTGGTACTACATGCTTAGTTTCTCCATTAAAATAATTGAGTAGCTCAAATGCTAAACTTGCTTACTCACTTCTTAGACAGGATGTGAGAATTTTTCTTTTTTAAATAAAAGGTCACATTAATTATTTCTTTTATACAATTAAAAATAAATTTAAAAAAAACTGCTGAAAATTTAAGAAGTCTATTTTCATATTGAATGTTCTCAAAAATCTGATACAATTATGCACAACTGGAAGAACATTTAGCAGGCTTTGTAACTGAACTACTCGATTGAGACTATACGGTTTTGTTAAATTTATGTAATTTATTTCTGTCTTAAAAGAGTAAATAAAACAATTTACTTTTTATTGAGTGTGTCTTTATTGCATTATCTTCTATTCTTTATAATTTATAATTTTTTTTTAAATTATAAATTTTTGTCGATTTTTTTTAAATTTTATACCTTTATAATATAAAACTTAACTGATTTTTAACTTAATTGACAAATTAGAAATGGGAATGAAAGTAGATAACAGTGGAGAGCATTTTTTTCTTCTGTTTTGTGAGATTTTTTAATAGATCTTAAATACTTTTTTATCTAAGATCTATTAAAAAATCTCACTCATAATCTCATCAATTGCAGATTTCAAATCTGCAATTGATTTCACTCCCCAAAATACAGTTTTTTTTTTATTTTTAAAAATTATATTTTTAGTCTTTTTTTTTCGAAGTGTAGAAGTTTAAAAACGTTACGTATAACGGGGTCGTTTAAATGTTGAAAAAACTTCTAAGGGAGTTGGGGCTCATCATCAGGATGAAAATTTCTACAGAACCTTTGCCCTGAAATGTCATACGCCGCTAGGGGCGCTTTCCTATTATGAACTGTTTTTTCGCGTGTTTCTGAACCACTATTTAACTTGCAACCCCTAATGGGTTTATTATTTTGAATTATTTCTTGTAAGCAATATAATGGTACGCTCATTCTACGAATAATAACATAAACGAATTAACGTTATTAATTCGTTAAGGAAAAACATCAAAATTTGCTAAATTTTTATTGAGGCCAGCGATGCTTTATTAATTTTGGTAATAGGTACTTATTGAAATAGAAAAAAATAAGGCGTGTGCAAAGAAGCAAAATTACTGGAGAAATGACACTATTTCGTTTAGGAAAAGCATAAAAATTCACAATGCTATTATGGGCGTCAATGGTGCTTAATTTATTTTGGTAATAGGAACTAATCGTAGAGCTGTAATACAAGTAGAGCAAGTCAGTTGTTACATTTCCCTATATCTCTTGTTCCCAAACATCAGAATCCCCTTTGACACGTACTCCCTTTTTGTCGGCGATTTGGCGGAGAGAGAAAGGCGCAGTGTTTTAGTTGAGATGAGCTTTCTTTCCTGGTAGATTCGTGTTTTGTACTTAGACATGCAATGGAGGCAAATTGAGCAGCAATGGTTCAGGGGATAGAGCGTTCGTCTTCCAGTGAGGTGAACCGGGGTTCGATCCCGTCGATGGCTGGTCGATACGAATTCCACATCCGGCTTTCACCGACCACAGTGCTGACGTGAAATATCCTCAGTGGTAAACTGATCATGGGTTATAGTCCCCTTGTCGTCAGGATAACTGTGGGAGGTTCTCGTGGTCTTCCTCCATGTAACGCTAACGCTGGTTAGTTCCATCAAAAAATCCTCCACAAAGGCAAATTTATGCCAATACTTGATCCAGGAGTTCCCTTGTCTTCTGGATTGGGTTCAAAATTACAAGGCTACGGAGTTGAACATTAGTAGTCTTAACTCCAAGAAAATTGGGTCGGCTGTTCAACGACGGTTATAAAATAAAATAAATGGAGGCAAATTAAAAGCTTCAGTAGCGTTAAGATTAGCGGAATAGTAAACTAAATTTGATCATTTTCCGACAGGGTTTTGCTAGATTAAAAATTGTTTTTAAATTACAATTTTTTAATATTCATAAACTTTACAAAATGTACATTTTTTTCAAAATTAAGAATATGATAAGTTTTGAATGGTTTTAAAAACGGTAAAAATGTAGCTACCTTTTTATAAAATTTATTACTATTTGATTAAGCTGTGTAAATATGTTTCACCAAATTCGCATGTGCAGGTAGTGTGAATGACCCTTTAACTACCATATTTTAAAATTTTTGAATTAAAATTTCTGCTGCGAATTTCTTCTATTGAAATAACAAAGAGAAACGGATGGTAGAAAATTTATCTCTTCGTTTTCTCTCCTGTCACATGGTTTCATTCTGAGGACAAAAAAATATTATGTAAGTGCTGTATTTACATTTCTTCTCTATTGAAATTTTTATTTTTTTTCTATTAAAATAACAAAGAGAAACGGATGGTAGAAAATTTATCTCTTCTTTTCTCTCCTGTCACATGGTTTCATTCTGAGGACAAAAAAATATTATGTAAGTGCTGTATTTACATTTCTTCTCTATTGAAATTTTTTATTTTTTTTTTCTATTGAAATAACAAAGAGAAACGGATGGTAGAAATTTTATCTCTTCGTTTTCTCTCCTGTCGCATGGTTTCATTCTGAGGACAAAAAAATATTATGTAAGTGCTGTATTTACATTTCTTCTCTATTGTCCTAATCGAAAAATAAATAAATAAGTAATGTACTAAAAATCTATATTTATATATGATACTAATTCCTTTAGGGGAAAGGTAAAAAATCGGCGTATTATTTTTTAAGCCAATGATGCTTAAATTATATTTATAATAGGTAGAGGTACTAACTGAAATAAAAAATAAGCTATGTTCAAAGAACTAAAACTAATGTAGAAATGATACTAATTCGTTTAAGAGAATCGTAAAAAATCAAATTGCAGTTATTGCAGCTAATGATAATTAATTTGTAATCGGCACTACTGGTATTATGGTAATAGCTGTGTATCAAGCACGTAGTTGTAACCAGAGAGTTGATTTCTGTCCTTAGAGGTAACTGGTGAGCTTGCCATGTATACCTGCTATCTTGTCGGTGTCTCGGTGCTTTTGGCAAGACTTCTCAATATTTTACACTTATTTGCTGATTCTAAAATCACCTTTCAGATGGTTATACAGGTGAGGTTCTTGCTGTAATGGACTTACATTGTATCAATCACGTAGTTGTAACCAAAGAGTTGATTTCTGTCCTTAGAGGCAACTGGTGAGCTTGCCATGTATACCTGCTATCTTGTCGGTGTCCTGGTGCTTTTGGCAAGACTCTTCTGAATATTTTACACTTATTAGCTGATTCTAAAATCGCCTTTCAAATGGTCATATTGGTAGGGTTCTTGCTGCAATGGATTTAAATTGTACCCACTGGTACGTTTTTCTAAATACTCGCGTACGTGAAATAATTCTTTTTATTGTACCCTTGATACAAAACCAGTGCATGGGTTTTTAATCATTGATGCATAAGTCATTATTTTTAATACTTTTGTTAGGCAAACAAAGCTTAAAATTTCACATATTTTATTTTTACAAGTCATAGTGAGGTAAAAGGTTATTAAATTTTTGTTTTTGTTTTTCAATCTTAAGTTGACTTTGAGAAACTTTAATTTTATTACGACTTATTATTCCGATTCTGACGTTGGCTTTTATTTTGTTTTTGAGATTTTTCCTGATGATTTTTATTATTTAGCATCAAATGTTTCGCCATCCAATTTTAAACGTATATGCCTGTTTGTGTCCTAGTGTTTTCGACATTGATCTAAGTGTTTCTTTCAAATATATGGAAAATCGCCTTTCTTCTTACTGCTGCCTTCTGCAGCATTACTTTGACCTAAAAACTCCCCTTTTTATTTACTTTCCGGTATGTCTTCTAAAAATTTGTTCTCGTGATTTAAAGTCATTCTTTGTACACTTGATATACAAAGTTATGACATAAAAACCAGTGCATGTTTTTTTTAATAATTGATGCTTAAATCATTATTTTTAAAGCTTTTGTTAGGCATGCAAAGTTTAACATTTCTCATTATTAGTTTATTTTTTCCTATCACACTGTAGTTATCGGATAATGACACTTTTTTTTTCTTTGTTTGCAATCTCGAGTTGACTTTGAAAAACTTTAATTTTATCCAAAGCACAATCTCTTTTATCTGTATTTTAATCTTCTAGGAGAGGATGCAACCTTTTTCCTTCCGTTAGGAAAAAAAATTTTTTTTTTTGGAGCAGAAATTCGCCCGTTTCTCATCGATGGCGTAAGATTTAAACGAAGTTAAGGCGAGGTACGGCAGAGTTGCAAACGTTGACTTAAGATTTCAGTTTTTTTTTTATTTATTTGAAAGATTATTTTTCTTTTTATCCTTTTTCTTTAGTTTTTTTTCTTCTTTAAAGTCGTTTAGTATTAAAGGAACAGTTGTCTTCACGAACTTCAGCTTAAGCTTGTTAGACAAGTCTCTAAAAGTCTTCTAATGCGTTTGCTTTCTCTTTGCTGCAAAAGATTCGAACGAAAAGAAGAAAAAAAATTCTGAGAAAATTCTAAAATAGAAAAAAAATTAAGTTTAAATTTATTTTGTGAGGTTATCCCACTTTGTCTTCACTTAGATTAAATGTTTCTTTATTTAAAAGCAGAGCCCGGATGTTATCTTCTTTACTTTTGTTAGTTATTGTGATAAAAAACTATTCTTAAGGACACTAAAGAATATAACTTGATGAGATTAAAAATTTAACAAAGTGTATACAGTAGACTTTCTTTGATTTTTTGAAATGAATAGCAGTTTTATTTGAAGCTTTTTTTGATGCACATAACTAGTTCCTCAGGTTAAATCAGTTAGAAACTGCTACTTTTAGACAATTTTTCTCGGGGAAAAACAAATATATAAATACAAGAAAAATATTTATTACGGATTTCATGTTTTAGCGAATATGAGAATTAATTTTTCTAGATGATATATTTTAGTAAATTTTTAAAAATTTATGTTCCAAGAACTGGTTTGCATCGTTAACTTAATCAGTATTAAAACCAATTCAAATATGAGGAAATGTTTTATATTATCACAAATTTTTCTTCACAAATAATATTCCTACCATTTATCTAAAAAATTTCCCAGATTAAATACATGCGGTAATGACTTTTCGAATAATTTTTTATGTTTTTAAATTCTGGTTCAAAATTCAGGAATTTTTAAGAACTGGTACGTAGAAGTTTAAAAAAGTTTTGAGCCTACATGCGCGTGCCGGCTGAATTACAACACAGTACATAACTGACTCCAAATTTCCTTTCGTAAAGCAATGTTTTGTGAGTATCTTTATTTTTCACATAAAAATTTGTGGTCATTATGTTCTTTTGAATAATTAAATGTAAAAAGCCAACATTTTTCGCACAAAATTTAAAACGGCCACAACATAAATAATAAGTTACATGAGAGTGACGTCACGAATCTAAAGTTAACATATTTGCTACGCGTTCCTCTAAAGTTACTTATTTCTAAACTTCCATATTTCCTGAACAGTGATTCGTCTTGTAAAATCTGTTGAAAGTGATGAACGATTGTTTTGAAATTCGACATCTATTAATGCTCATTCAATTTATTTGAAAATAAGTATATCGAATATTAAAAAAAAATTATATTATTTTTTATACAAGGTGGCCATAATTAAATTAGAAGTGTATATAACTCAAATGAGAAAACTGAGAAACTAAATTCACCTAATTCATGAATAGAAAGCGCAGTAATTGCTATGAGAGTAAGAAATTTGCTTTAAAAAAAACGATGGTTTTCAACATAATAGGTCAAAATAGGCTCTGCAAGGTTATTTTTTTTAAGTATAAAAGACATAATAAGTACAGAACATTACCATTTTACATGTACTTTATTACATTGACATCGCATTTTCACTTAAAATTACATTTTACACTTATTAAACATGATTATTAAACAGATTTACTCGTAGAAACGCGTTTATTTGAAGTTCGTCCAACATCACTGGAAAAAAATTATCGCTTGCAAGTTAATAGAATATAAATACTTAATTTTAGAAGAACAGGCTACAAAGGAACTCAAATAGAATTTCTATACTATCTACTGAAAATTTGGTCGAGTTTGGTTCAGTAGTTTTTCTCGTTACCGGGGTTATACATTATTACTTATAGCAATACTACATTGTTAATTATGGCAACACGGAGTATTTAAATCGTTTTTATCATTAGAAATGACAGATTTTTTTTCGGCACAAAGCTCTTGAAACAACTATGTTCCATTCCATTGTGAGAATAAGAAAAACACAAAAACGATCGTTTTTGCCTGACGCAAATTTCACATATGTAATGACTAAACAATTCTGCAGAAAAACTTGAATACAGCTCAATGTAAGAAATCTTAACTAGTTTTTTTTAATAAGTTAGATGTTATGGTTTTCTTAAATCGACATTTTCCTTAAATGATTTTCATAAGCATATTTGGAAATCAAAATTACACCTTCAAGCAGAAATCTGTTCCAATATCATTTTGCATGAGCATTTGGATTGGCATTTTACCTGACTTTGTTGCACAACAATAATGCCTACCTTATTAGCCCTAACCACATTAGATGCTATTATTTTTTTTCTAAAATGACGATTCTCACATGATTAGAAGATGATATACACTGTTAAAATTCCGGAACAAATTACGGTAAAAAGTACCGGCACTTACGGTGCCGGTACTTTTTTTACTGTAAAATTAATTTTTATCGGAACTTGCTACGGGACAAAAAAACTGATATTCCATAAATTTTTAAAGTAATAACTGTAGTGAAATTTATGAATCGCTTTAATTAAATGAGTATTACTGCAAAAATTACGGCGTAATATTTTACAGTAAAAATTTAATTTTACGTAAAAATGGATTTTACTGATGATGCAGCCAAAGTGCCAGTACTTTGTACCGTAATTTGATCCGGAATTTTTTACAGTATGCTTCCTTTATCATAAAAGATTTTCGAAAAAAAGTGGACTTTCCAACAAAAATCCTGCTTCATCATATGGAACTTGACGCACTCACAAATGGTGCAAGATGAATTTTTCTGATTTTTTGCAGAACCTTATCTTATTGACCCTAACCACCAAACTTATTGACCCTAAACACAAACAGATTGTTTTTCGCTGGATTCAGCTTGGAGACATGGGTTTGTGTTAAACCGTATAAGATTTTGGCCTTCCTAAAAAAAACTCCATATCCATATAATGGCACAAAATAACAGTAAGTGAGTATACTTCTAGAAAGTTCTTAGAAAAACATTTTATAACACGTTTACATACATTATAGCTAAAAGCGGTTTCTTGAAGTGAGTTGCTGTTCTTAGAAAAGCATTTTAGGACATGTTTACAGCTCTACATTAAAGCTACAAGCGGTTTCTTGAAGTGAGTTGCTGTTCTTAGAAAAACATTTGACGACATGTTTACAGCTCAACATTAAAGCTAAAAGCGGTTTCTTGAAGTGAGTTGCTGTTCTTAGAAAAACATATAAGGACATTTTTATAGCTCTACATTAAAATCAAAAGCGCTTTCTTGAAAATTTTTTCAATGTACTCTAGGTAGTTTTCATGTTTACATGAAACTTTGGTTATGATATTTTAATAATTATTGAAATTAGAATGTTATATTTGTCTAAATTATATCTTGTCTCCTTATACAGTTAATTCTCATTTTCTAATCCAATAGTAATTAGAAATTGCATTGGAAATTTATTTGAATGTAGTTTTGATTTTAAGTGCATTTTTTTTCCTTATAACTTTATGTCAAATTGTAGTGAAAATACTTTATTAATTCTTTATCTGATTTGCTATTGCAAATATTTGAAATTTAATGTCAGTAATGCGTTTGGTTTGTAGTCAGTATATATACCTTAACACCTTCTGAAAAGTATTCGCGTCATTTACACAATTTAGTTGCACAGAAATGTAAATTCCAATCGAAATCATATTTACCAAGTTCGATAGATATTACTGGAATAGTAAAGAAAAAGAAAGATGTTCAAGTATAATATATTTGCAGTCGAAGATATTCGAGTATCATATATTTACCATTTTAGAACAAAAATGTTATATTGTTATGTATCGTGTTCAATAAGTTAAATCTTGCAAAATATTATCGCATATTAGAGAAAAGAATATTTATTATTCCACCTAGATATTAATTATTTCCAGGAAAAGTTTATTTGAATCAATATTTAGCAACAATTATTTCTTCAAAGCATTTATTTGCGAAAAGATGTTGAATTTGCTTTGCCAAATATTCACGTAATTAAAATTTAAGTTTATTTTACTGAAAAAGTATTTTCCCAGTCTAATTAAAAATATTCACACTTCGAAATGAACTTGTGGCATAAGCTCTGTTAGGGCAAAAATATGTTTCATAAATGCAGCCAATAAATTAGCATACTCGTGATGTACATCCGTTTTTTTTTTATTTCTGTTAACCATTCGGCTGAAGTTTGTTTACACCTATTCGAATAGATCGAAAAATATACTATGTTGACATTTAATTAATAATTAGAGGAACATGAACGTTTTGACCGATCCTATCTTTTTCCGACTTAAATAATTTTTTTGCTGCTGAGCATCAGATAGTAGCTTTTTCTCAAGCAGAATAACAACTTGTACCTGTCTTATCTAAGCTATAAGCAAAATATCTTGAAGAAGACAACAAAATAAAACTAGTAGATCCACTACTAATGGAGAAACATGATTACTTTTCATTACATTGGTTAATTAGTGGAGATATTTGTATTGAAAAATTACATAACGTTTTGCATGTGTTCTGTGGTTCGTCTTATAACTAATATTTTGCTCAGCGTAAATGTCCTAAGTGATTAAATGCACTGAGCTGTCATTCCGCAGAACTGTAACAGATACTATTACTATTTTCGAGGATAAAAGAAAAAGGGCCGATACTGTTTTTCAACAACTGTTTTCTGAAGCTCGAGATGTTGCTGAACAATTAAATGTAGAGCTGCGACCGAAACGTTTAGTTTCTCGGCAAACACAAAGAAATAATAATCAGCCAAACCAGACCCCCGAAGAATATTTTCGGAAGGCTATTTATATTCCTTTATTAGATAATATTTTAACAGATTTAAAGGACAGACTTTCCCCAGATGTGATGAAACTTTTTAAACTACGAGATTTTTTACCTCGTCAAACTGTTACAGAAGAAGATCTTATAGCCGTTCGTGAAACTGCCGAGCTTTATAAGAATCTCTTAAATGCTTCCGTAAAAGTTGTCGAAACAGAATTTCGCCCTTGGATGGTAAAATGGCAGCGTGAAACAGAGCAGGACTTGAAGTGCCCAACTATATTTCCAAGATTATTAATGTCTGTGACATCGATTTGTACCCATCAATCAATATGTTGTTGAGAATTTTAATAACTCTGCCAGTTAGTGCATCAACTGCAGAACGTTCCTTTTCAACTCTTCGACGTCTCAATATTTGGCTTAGAGCAACTCAAAATCAAGAACGATTAAATGAACTCGCATTGTTAAACATTCATCGAGAAATTGATTTGGTTGTTGAAAAAATCATTGACAGATTCGCCAAAATTTCTAAAAAACGCATTACATTTATTATTTAAAGATTTTGAATACTTGAATTATTTATGTATTGTTCTATTGCTCATTATGAACAAAATAAATAAGAAGACTAGCATTAAAAACCCCAGTTCTTTTTTTTTAAATAAATAAAAATTAATGGGGGGGGGATTTGAGCCTATGACCCCCCCCCCCCAGGAAAAANCTGAGTCTATGCCCCCCCCCCCCAGGAAAAATTTCTGGATCCACCCCTGGCCCACCCACCTTCATATCGATGGGTACCAGTTTGGTTGGGAAGTAAAGGCGGACTGTGCTTAATGCTGACCACATTACCACAATCATGCCATTTGTCTCGAAATTGGGGAACCTCAACCTCTATGACTCCCCTGGTTCAGATCAGGCTTTTGCAGGGATGCTATATTTTTGTCTCGTTTTTCAGCCGTTTGCCAGTAAATTCAAGAAGAAATCACTGGTCAAACTATTTTAATATGGATAAGTAACTATTTAAAAAGTTAGCTAAAAGCTAGTGTACTTATTATACTCTTTACTTTCTATTTTATTAAGGGATATTCGACCTGTTTTTCCAAATCAAAAGTTCCAACAAGATGCCCCTACCTAAGCGAAAATTAATGGAACATTAAAAAAATAAATAAACGATGAGCAGGGAATAAACAAAAAGCGCCCAATAGGATTGTCTTTAGATAGTTCAGCTAACTGATTCAAACTGAATTCTTTTAATCGTTTTAGTTCAAATTTGTATTTTTTCATCATTGACATTTTAGATACAGTAATTGCCTGCAACAATTATTCAGAAATTTAATTACTCTTTTAAAGGTTGTACATAAGGGAGGCATGCATCACTTTGCGCTGTTCTGAAAGTTTTTAATAAAAGGGTATTTTATAATTTTAGTGAAAAATATGTAACCTGATGTAAAACATTATAAACTATCAAACAATGCCAATTTGTAAATTTACAGCTTTAAAATCATAATCGAAAATAGTTTCCAAAAAGCTGGTCAAAATTTACATGTTTTCCCCTTTTGCTGTTTATCTGCAGCTTATTTTTCAAATCTACATTTTTTTTTGTAAAAATAGGTGACTATTATTGCAAGCAAAATATTGAATTCCGTAAAAGAATTGTATATTTTTACTTTTAAGCACTCCAATATAGGATTATATTCTTTTAAAGATAAGTATGATATTTCTGCTTTATAGAACTTAAAACGTTTAACTTATATTTTAAGCTTCTATTTTAATAAAAACTATCAGCTAAAACACTGAAAAAAATATTTTTACGATGCGCAAAAATTTCCGTTTTTAGCATAACACCACAAGAAAGAGTAGCTTGAAATATTTCAATTTATTGGGAAAGCGAACAATAGTCTCCTTTTCATGATTATCTATTCTTATACAAACATAACGTTGCCATAAGGTCTTTATGAAGCCTTTGTCGTATTTCTTAAAAGCAAACAGTTTTTGTTCTTCGAACTATTCCCCCGTGCTATTTCATCTTGCGATCGTCTGCTTTTTATTTATTTTTAATGCCTCAAAAGTATTATTGTTGATATAAGTTAAACATGATTGCTATGTAAAGCAAGGCAGTGGAATTTGAGAAAAATAACAGTGGATTTTTTTTATGTGTACGTATATGGTGTTAACAGTAGTTTCATTCTCAAATATCCTTGTGGATTTGATTTATAATTTAGAGAGAGATTTGGTACTTATTATTTGTTGCAAATTTGAAATCTCTCTGGAGTTAGGGGGGAAATATCTGTTTGATGTTTACACATTTGTTTGAAAACTTGGGATTTGTTTAAAAGCACTGATAATGGGCAGTTTGTGTATGATATGTTTGTTAAGATGTTTGCAGCTCGTTGCATTGTATATTGTTATCGTCAAACATATAAAATATTCAAACTTAGGCTAGAAAATTGTATATTTTTTTCCATGAGAAAATGCTATTTTTACGAAAGTCAGTTTTATGTAAGAAAAACAACTTAAATTTAAATTATTTTCTTGTGTGCGTGTTTAAAACGAAATAAATTATTATTTTTTTAAGCAAAATTTACAAAAATGGGACAATTTTGATAGGAAATCTTGAGTTGAATCTAGTTTTTTTTTGCATGATTTTTTATTCTAATATACATTGTTTAAGAACCGACTAAAGGTTTAACTCAAATAATTATCTATTTCCAGATTAAAATTTAAAATAAAGTGCCTTTTATTTTTTACCTTTTACAGGACATTTAAACAATTTATATTTGTCTTATAAAAAAAAGTCGTTAAATACTTTTATTTTAAATTCGTGAAAATTGAAGTACAAAAATAGAATTTTCTTTCTCTAATCAGGTTTAATTTCATTCTTGCAATGAAGGATTGAGGAAAAAGCCTATCAATCTATCCTTTTACGTTAATATGAATTCTATTGGGCCAAAAGAGATTTTTTCCTCCTCAAAATTAGTTTAGGACTGAAAGCCATAAACTGGTCTTGATGTGATATATTTATTTGACTTAACTAAATAAAGCTAGCGATTGATTTTATTGAAAAATATTATTTTAATTTTGTTGGTTTGTTGTTCAATTCTAAAAATAACTCTTAAACGAAAGGAAATTTGTTAAGCAATTTGCTGACGATAACTTGTTTGCGAAATAGTTAAATCACACGTTTCAAAATAATAGTCAGTTATTTTATACCTGACGTTGAACAGCAGAGCTTGCTTGCCATTACGAAGATTAAAGTAGTAAAACGGTCATTTGTAAGATTTGGCATATCATTGATTCACTCCGTAACCTTGTAGTTTTGAATCCTACCAAGCAACAATCATTAATGACTATCTAAAATCTACAACCTTATCAATAGAAAGAGGAAGAAAATACTTAACACAGCTTAACATGCTTAGTAGGTGCGAAAACTTGCACAAAATAATTTTGTAAAATACTTAATGTCAAATTAATCATGTTCCTTTTCTTGTTCTTAACATATGCCCTGAGCTATCGCTCTAATGTTATTGAGTAGTTCGTTTTAATAGCTATGGGACATGCATGATTGAGAAGTTTAGGCCATTAATAGGAAGCCTTTACGAGGATTAAAGTAGTAAAACGGTTAGAAGATGTGCCATATCATTGATTAACTCCATAACCTTTTAGTTTTGAATCTGAAGGGATTTAAACTTAGATAACTACCACTATAAATATTAAATACCAAATCACTAGTATATAAGACATGTTAATTTGATTCTATCCTGAGGTACTATTTGATAGATGAAGGTTGACATTGTCGATTTATAATTCCCCTCATTGGTTAGTCAGTAATTAATTCTCCTCAAATCCAACCTAGAAGATTAAGGAACTTTTGGATCATAGGTTGGGTTAAATTCGAGCGGAACTAACTTGTATTTGCTTCATATGAGGACGACAAATACGCAAACTTTCTAGGCTGGTGGCAAATCTATGTGTATCTATGATTTCTACTTAAATATAGCATTCATGGTCTGCATTGAAGTCAGGGCAATCCTAGAGCAGTATACGTATTGTCCAACAACTGTTGAGATTCTTACCTGGATTATTGGGAGACAAGCACTTTATCCTTTGAACAATTCAAGTTCATTAATCAGTTAATACTGCAGCAATATAATTAAGCAAATTAATGTTTTTTTATGACAAAATTATAATTATCTGCGATTTTTCAATCAGAAATTGATACCCTCTATACAGTTTAAGGAAGAAAAATCAGCCAAGTGACCAGCTCTCTGGTCATACTTCCGTACTCATGCAATATGCGTTACAAAGTATTGCAAATATGAAATAAAATCACCCGAAAAAATTTAAAGCAACAATCATTTATGGCTATCTAAAATATCAATAGAAATGGGAAGGAAATATTTAATACAGCTTAACATGTTTAGTAGGTACAAAAATTAGCACAAAATAATTTTGTAAAATACTTCATGTCAAATTAATAATGTCCCTCTTCTTGTTCTTAACACATGCCCTGAGCTATCGTTCTAATGTTATTGAGTAATTCGTTTTAATAGCTATGGGACATGCATGATTGAGAAGTTTAGGCCATTAACAGGAAGCCTTTACGAGGATTAAAGTAGTAAAACGGTTATTTTAGCTCCTTCCCTTGCGCTCTGGGATGCAATTATTTGCTCCTTTTGTGTTCTTTTGGTGGCAACAGTATTGCCGCCCATGTTAATGAACTTGCCACGCCCTCTGGGAGGAAAATCACCCACCAGAGGTATTTAATTATAGAGTGAAAGTACTTTTAGGTGTCATTCGATGGTTTTAAATTATTAACGTGGGTTTTCGGCGTGCCACAATGTTTATTATATGATATGTATGACAAAAGTACAAAACCTGGCGACAAATAATGGGAATTGTAAATGAGTGAATAATTTTCTAGTTTGCTTTCATGCATGATTAAGTACTGTCACTTACCGAGCTGCTTTGTATTCATGATAGAGACAGAAAAATGACATTTTTTCTTCTTTTTTTTTGGATAGTGTTAACAATGTATATAAGTCACATTAAAAAAAAATCTTCTGTCTTCTCAATAGAACTTCCATTTAATTTAATTTATTGTTTTAATGTTGATATTAAAAACATGAATTTATAAGTATATGATCCTCAAACTCAGGAGTGAATTCCGTACAACACTGATTATAAAAACTCGAGAATCAAACCACATTTGTCTCTTATAAGTTAAACATGATCATCTTATTAAACCATTATTTTCAAAACGAAAATGCTAACTTTGCGTATAAGTGAAATGGCATTGTTGAATCAATTTTCGCTGCACTTTAAAACGTTCTGGAAAATCTAAAAAATAACAATAAGAAGAAGGTTTTTAAAAGGATATGTAAAAGAACAGATAAAAATTTTTTAAAACGATATTTAAAATCTCAGCGTTTAACCTTTCAAGTTCAGAACAGAAATTTTTAGCAGAGATTCACTATAGGACAGTTTCTAAGTAGTTGGTAACAAAAATAATAAGAGGGATTGCTTTAGAAAACGGGGTTTGGACCTTCTCCTTAAGTAAGCTTTAAGCGACATCTTGAATTTACTGAGAGCGAGAGATAATCAAAAGGAGAAGGAACGTAAACCTTACTATATAGCAGAGTTGGACAAAAATGTAATCGATTGCATTTTTTGATTACAGTAATCAATTACTTGTAATCGTGATTACAATTTTGATTACAGCTGTAATCATGATTACATAGTCGATTATATGTGCATAAAAATATGTAAACTCATACATACTTACATAATGAATTTGCATATAGTATACAATCGTAATAACTAGTAATCGTATAGTTTGATTACAAGTAATCACAATTACATGTAATCATGATGGCCTGTAATCATATGTTTTGACTACTTGTAATCATAATTACCCGTAATCGTTTTTGTTGTGATTACTTGTAATCACAATTGCTTGGAATCATGATTACAGCTGTAATCAAAATTTGAAATCATGATTACAAGTAATTGATTACTGAAATTGAAAAATGCAATCAATTACAGTTTCGCTCTACTCTGATGTAATCAAAAATTTTTATTACTTATAATCGCGATTACTTGTAATCGTGATTACAAGTAATTGATTACATAGCTGTAATTATCTGTAATCAATTACAGTTGTAATCGATTACTGTAATCGATGTCCAACTCTGCTATATAGACCAGTGAAGTATTGTTTTCTATGCAGTTTTTATGCTAAATCGAATGACAGCAACATCAAGTCGATTGGACAAATGGTTCAAAGGTTAAATGGAATTTAGTAAGTATGAATTACAAAAAAGTTCAATTTTTTATTATACCTATGAACACGTCTGACATTTCTATCTGAACAAATAAGATACTAAAATATTGTGTATTGTTTTACACTGAATCAAACATGATCAAAATAAAATCAATAGAACCTACAGTTCATAAGTTATTAAGCTTTATTAAAAAAAGTACAGTTTTGGACTTGTCTGCACTTCAGACTTAAATATAAAGGCAAGCAAATTGCAGAGTTCTACGTATTGTTTTACGCTATATTCTATTACCTTACTTTTTATTTTATTGAATTAAATGTAAAAAAAAAAGAAAAAAACCCCAAAAATTTCCTTTTGTCTGTTTTGATAGCAATATTAGACGTATAAATTTGAGTAAAAATAGTACTTTTTGTACATTTAAGCTATTATAACTCCTATGATATCTTAACTATTTGTCTTATCGACTTGATTTTGATTTCATTAATTAAAGCGTTAAATATACAGAAGATATATTAGCTCGCATGTTTTAATGTTGCAATGTCAGGAGTGTACAAAATTGCATTTTTTATGTATAAAATTTTTAGCAATTTTTGAACCATTAAAATACATGTTTATTCAAAGAAAGCACATTTTTGTGTCTGATTTCATAACTTAATTAATAGTTAGCACTTATTAATTAGCCTATTTGAGATCACCACCAGGAACCATTAAGATTGACTTTTAGTTCGTGAAAAGCCGATCATTAGAACGAAAGTTATTCTCAGTGATATCTTTTTTTTTCCGACTACATATTGGTAGATTAAAAAATTGCATTTTCTTTTAACACTTAGTACTTGTGAAATCCGTTATAATCTCTAAGTCATTAGTTCTATAGGTTTGATTTTGGTGTCATTCGATTTAGTGTAGTAAAAAATTATATAAGAAGCAATATACCACTTGTCTTTCTTTTCTTTCCTATAATATTTCCCTCCCCTCAAAAAATTCAAGGTGGTAGCTTAAGACTATCTTGCGGCGAACTTTAACTATCAATATTAGGCTCAAGCCAAAAATTTTAAAACAGAAAATTTCCAGCTTTTTCCTGATTATGTTTCCGTATTAGGCCCTTTTACTCATATATATATATATCTAATATATAATTCTCTTACGTGGCTCCCAAATTTTGGCTGTATTTCTTTTCCCCCAGTGGCAACGTTTTCTTTGTTTTGTTTACGTTACTATTTCTCTTACACGGCGAATCGACCAATGATTGCCGCTAAAAATGTCATATGCCAAATCTAGCTGAGGTGGCTCAATATACAGCGCTTTTAAAAACGGAAACTGAAATAACCAGAGAGCATCAGCTGTGGCAATCTCATACTATTAAGCTAGGCAGAAGTGAGTAGTCTTCGTCGATAGATCTCTATTTTAGTATTTTGTCGAAAGCGCTTTTTTTCACGAATTTATATATTACGAATTTATTTGACGATTTTTGATTTATATCACGAATT
>NC_092204.1:52233129-52387783 GCF_043381705.1 Parasteatoda tepidariorum
TCTTATATATCAATTACTTCCTCATGTAAGCAGTGACTTCGTTCAATGCTTTCATAAAATTGTTATTGTATTTGAGAAAACTGTACATAATAACAGAAAACTTATTCGCTTAAATAAGAATTTTTGATTCATGTAAAAAAACTGTATCGAAAGATATCTATTAAGTATCAAGATTTTAAAATTCCAATGTCAAAGCGTTTATAAGGACAAAAAATAGATGCCCAAATTTTATATTTTCATAACTTCTCAAGCTTATTAGTTAAAATTTTAAGACGAGGGTTTGTCTCAGATTTGAAATTAAAAATATTTTGGTGAAAGAAATTCCTCAAATTAACAATATCGGTGGGTTGGGAAGAATGAGGCTGAGAACAATTGATTACAAACGCCATCTGTTCTATTATATAAATATTGGTAGTATATCAGCATTGTCTTTGAACCACCATTAAAAATTAATTCATATCGTTTCTATCACCAGCCCATATGTGTAACAATAAATCATACTAAGGCTTTAAAAGAGCACTATAATTAACAACAATGATTTCTTTCAAATCTTTTAATGGTCTGAAACAATTTAATTGTTTCTAATTAAACAAGGTTTTAATTGAGCATAAATAAATCTGTCCTCAATTTAAAAATGAGTGATATGACGCTAAAAAAACAGGTTCGAGAACTTTCTGTCGGCAATATACGGTGCTTAATAAATGCCTGCTTCATACAAAAAAATTATAATTACTGTGTGAAAATTTCTAATTCCGAAGTGGTCAAATTTATTTATTTCAAAATATTAAAAACTTTTGGCTACGCATTTTTATCGGAATTCAAAGTACAAAAGTGTTTCCTTTAACAAATTTCTCAGAAACCTTTAGAAGTTAATCTCTCTAGTTACAAACTGTAGCTCTCAACTCCATCAAGTAGACTAAATGAGATGAAAACATTAGAAAGCAAGATTAATATCTCCATTTAACAAATATTTAAAGTATTGCTTAGAGAGTTTTAATTTTCCTGCTTGTGGGACATCATTAACACTGCAGCTTAAGTAGGTAACCAACTTCCACAAAAAGAAATGGTTGCGCCCAGATTACCCAGAAAAGGTAAAAAGTACATTCATTTTCTGAGTGCGAGTGGTGGTTTAAATCCAGTCATTTGCAAATAGTTCATTAGAGTCGGGGGTTGAGAGTAGGTTGAAAACCCGTTTGAGAAACAGTCCGTGGGACCATTACTTTAATCACTTATTTTAGGCTGCGGCAATGAGATTGATGTATAAACGCAAGTTTCGACAGAGGAAGGCCTTTCCTCGTTAATATTTCGCAATGAAATTAAGCTGATTAATTGGGATGCTAAGCTCTGTTGGGGAATGGAATTTTGGTATGCGGTCTCCAGAAAGCTCTTGTGGCCGACAATGGTGTATGTTGTGGCCATTTAGAGGTTGCGAGGAAAAATAGGTTAATTTTGGTATTTTAATTAACTTTCTGCATTGATATAATTTTTAATTTCTCACGACTCATGGATTAGTCCGGAGGAAAAGCTTCATTAATTCTTATGATTGTGTATGGTAATTGGTCATTTTTAAGAATGAATTTTTATTTTTTGATTGTTACATTAAGATTCTCTACAAGCAGTTTCTTAGATTTTCAACATTCATTACAAATTGAACAAAACGTGAGTATAATTTGGCTCTCAAAAGGATGTAGTTTTTTTTAATAATTATATAAATAATCAACTAATATAGCATGCTTAAACTAAAGCATAATTAAAAATACTCTATTCACTTTCCTACTTTTAAGCAATCATTTAGTTATATGAAGAGAGAAGAGCTATAAAGAGATTAATTCGATTACTTAAGTTAATTATTTACCGATGCAGTGCTATGATCTACAATTATTTTAATTAGTGTCCGGTTCATTTGGTAAGGAGTGCAATTTGATTTACGTTGAGTCGCTGTATCGGTTCTACAAAGTACTCTCAAGTTATTGCACTCAATGGTGATTCATTTATGCTTTTAATCAATATAAAGTTTATATTGTTCATTCTCTTACTGTTTGATGCGTAAATGGGTGATTTTCACTATGTATTATTGAAGTTGCAACGTGAGTTCTAGTAACTAAAATCACAAATAACGTCATTAATTTTACTAATAGCATGTTTAAAGAAAACACTTTGATGATAACACTAATAACATGTTTTACTGAAAACATGTTCATTCTGCAGAGATATCATGGCCTTTTGTTGGATTTACTGCTGCAACAAAGTAAGAGGCACTGAAATTCAGGAATTCTCTCATAATTTCCCCTCCTTTTTCCGACCTCACCTGTGTAGTGAAATTTGCTTGTTTTGGAAAGTTCTAGCACTCTATACAGTGGTGATTACTCTGAGGAACACTCTTTTGTTTTCTGTTGCATGCGATTTTTTAATGGATTTTAGATACTTTCGAAGTTTTCAAACCTGCAATAGAGTTCTCTCTCTCTGAGCTACAGAATTTTTTTTTATTTTTAAAAAGGACATCTTTAGTCTATTTTTTTCCAGGAAAGTGCGAGTTTAAAAACTTTATAGACAACAGGTGATCACATTATTGATACAACAAACTTCTAGGAGAGTTAGAGCACACCATCAGGATTAAATTTGCAGAGGAATATATGCCCCAGAATGTCATCATACGCCAACAGGAGCACTTTTGTTTATTATGAACTGTTTCTACGAGCACTTCTGAGCAGGTCATAATAGGGATGTGCACCCAGTTGCATATGATATTTCTAGGCATGCGCTCTCGCGCAGTTTTTATCTTGATGACGTACCTTAACTCATCTAGATACTTGGCCCCCTCTCTGTTATAGATAAATTTTTTAAACTAGTACCTTTCGGCAATAAATAGAATAAAAAGGTCGTTTTAAAATATATAACATTAAGAGCAAAGTTTTCATTCCCAAGTTAGGGTAAACCAACCAGTGAAGGAACACTACCTAGTGAAGGAACATTTCCTATATATTGATTAAAAATAAGAATTTGAAAGTTTTTCTTTAGATTGATTGGTAACAATAGCTTACTGCCAAACAATAGGAAGTCATCTAGCAATGTTTTGGATTACCTGGTCAAATAGACTTCTCTGGAAAAATTTTTGAATTTGTTATTATCTCTGCAACACCTTGTTTCTTTGAAAAAATTATAAGGTGAGTGTTTGTATTTATATGTTTGAAGTGGAATTAATTGCATGTAATAGTTTTATTTTTCTCACTGTGAAAAAGAGAATTCAAAATATAGTTATTGAAGTTACGTTTTATTTTTTTTAAGCATCATAGCATAATAAAGTACTGAGATAAGGGGGTGTTTATTCACTGGATCACCAAACGATGAAAAACCAGTGAAGGAACAAGTGTTCCTTTACTGGTTTTTTTTCTAAGTTAATGAAAATAAAAGATAAGCTTTAATTTTCTTGTATTTTTAGTGATGTTCCGCATCAAAAGTATGTTAAAAATACGAAAAACAACTTCTAACCAGAGAGGGAACAGGCATGTTCCTTTACTGGGCATAGATTTCCCAATGAATGAACAGTATCTGTTAATATGTTGACACTTTAATTTGCAATTCATGATTACAAAAAAAAAGTTAACATTTTTCAAGTATTTATATGTTATAATTTCAAGAATAGGCTTGTTTTTAAATGTTTGTATGGCTTATGAATTCATAAAAAGCATTAAAAAATAACCAAAATTAAGTGTTCCTTTAATGGGTGTTCATTCACTGGTAAGAGCTGTTCCTTCACTTGGTCTTCTTACTACTTGGTATTTGAACCTCCAAAACTTTAAAACAATATTATGTAAGTTCTCTACAATTTTTTTTACATGATTTCCAATTAGTAACAAATATGTTGACACTGTCATTTAACTAAAATTACGAATTTTGAAATTAATATGATTTTTCAAAAGGCAAGCGAAGTTTAAGTGTTCCTTCACTGGTTTGTTTACCCTATATTAGTTTCCTTACACCCTGAATAGAATAGGTTATGTTCGGAAAAATTCTTAAAAATTGAAATAGACCAGAATACAGGTTGTAACTAAAATTATGGTAAAAAAACGTAAGAAGTAATGAGGGGTTATAAAGTAAAGATTGAGCTGGACGAGGGTGCCTACTTGGTAAAAATTGAGAATGTACAGACGAAAGTGTTTCAGAAAATGTCCGATCACCAGCTACAATTCATGTTTCACATCAGTGACGAATTGCCTCTCGCAGACGTTGTGACTGATCCGAAAATTTGAGAGACCGAGAGATGAGTCCTTTATTGTTAATCCACCTGTTTGAAAATGCAACGTTAGGATAGTTTCATTAAACAGGTGCTTTCTCAAGACTAGCCCTTTGCTTTCCGACCACACATTATCTGTTGAAAGTTGTTTATTTTGGCAAGTTTTATTCCACCTTTACTATTAGTTGCAACTCATTCTTGTTGCATACTGCATACAATAAGGAATGCTCATTGGAACAATATGGTGGTCCTCTTATGGTGATCAGCTTGCAAAAAGATGCAAGTGTGCTTGATTATTGAAATGAACCTAATAAAAGGTCATGGTGCTTGATTATTGAAATGAATTTAATAAAGGTACACTGTACTAGGTATTAGGGGACTGGAAAGTAATGTCGTTTAGGAGCATTAAATATTCGTTAGTCTAAAAACTAATTCATTTTTTTCAATCCATTTCGATTCGGCTTTGAAAGGTTGTTGCTAACGAGTTTAAATACATTATTGATTAAAAATAAAATTTCGATAACAAATATCAAATGCACCGAAACGGCATTACTTTCCGGTTCCCCTAATATGATATACGAAGAATATCCCAATAAATACAGATCCGAATACCCAGAGGATTTCTTCTTCCCTCATTATTTCTTTTTATTTATTTATAATGTTTGGTTTGTTTCACTTTTCAAATTTTGTTGCATTTTAACTCGTATTTGGCGCGCTATAGTCACGTTCAGCTCTTGTGTTAATAATTTCTTCCTTAAACTAAATATTCAACAATTTTTGAAGAAAAGTGATGTTTAGCATCTTTCTTACCAAATTCTTCAAACAACACATTCATTTTTACACTCCCCCCCCCCTTTAGAAATGAAAGAGTCCGAACAATATCATTTTTTGAAAATTTAATATAGGATTTGTTTAAATTTAATATCTCAAAAGGCCCCATTTGGCATAAATGAAACGTAGAAAACAGCAACATGTTTTTCAAATGTAGCGCAATTATAAGGCAGAGAGCGCTAATACTTTTTATATTGTTGATCCCAAACTTTTAATCTTTTAAGTGAGTGAATACGTAAATTCCACATTTATGCGTTCTTTTGAGATTACGTTAATGTTCCGTGCAGGGGGGGAAGGTAGAATACATCTTTTTCACGACCCAACTAATGCACTCTGTCGCTATGAAAATGGGGTCTAAATACACATCGATCTCATTTAAAGCTGCTTACACGGATCGCCGTAATCTGTTAATTAAGGTCCTGTAAACTCCCTCTTTCGAAAAGGAAGCATATTTCGCTTCGTCTAACGTTGTTCGTGTTTCAGCAGACGAGAAACTAAATGCGAACCAGCTTATAGCTCCGTTTTCGCTTCCGCACTGTCGCCAGCCTCAAATTAGATGGCGGTCGTGTTTCGGCTCCTTCAGATTCCACAATAACGTGACTGGAAATATTATTCGGCCGATATATTGTGCCGTATTGAATGAGTTATTGACTCGATGGTTTAGGCCTAAAGGTTTTTGGTAAAGCTGCAATGTTCGGCTATGTTTTGTGCTACGTTAAAAGGGTTATTTCAACGAAACTTTGATGGGCTATGGAATAATAAGCGTTCTGTTCTTAAAAGGAAATTGTTCGATTTTAGCGAGGCTGTATAAATAAGTAATTGATGTGTTCTTATTTTAGACGGAAGTACTAGAAACTATTATTGTCGAGTATCAGGCAAATTTGTTAGGTACTACGAAGAGCGTTAATATATTCGTGACGTAGTACAAATACCAGCTCAAAGAGGAAGTGGCCAAAAACTTTTCCCTTTAAAATGTGAAGAATACTCTCATATAAACAGAGACAAAAAAATTGTATTAAAAATAGAGTTAAAGGGCAATGTTGTTTAAAGTTTTGTTTTTACGTTAAAATTGCTGTTCCTAAGGGCTATGTAATTAATAGCGTCATGTTTTAAAGGGAAAATTTGATAAAATCATTGTAGTCATTTTAAATGATTGGCATAGTCTTAATTTGAACGGAAACATCAAGTAAAATTATTATCGTACACCAGTAAGATTTTGGTTGATACAGCTTCAATTTCTGTTCATGACGTTGTACAGTGCGTGAAGCAAAACTTTTGATTTAATGATCCGTTTTTACTCCATCTGTTTTACTAAGACTTCGTCTGAATGGTTCGAGGGCTAACGGTAAATGTGGAATTAATTTTTGCAGACAAAATTTCAAGTTATGTAAATAGGAACAAAAATTTACTTAAGATAATTCTACGTAGAAAATAGTTTTTAGCAAGTATTTATTATTTTATTTTTATTCAAAAATAATCAAAAAAATTTTTATATGTAAAGTTAGTACCTTTTGATAATGTCATTTCAAATTAGATAATTTTAAAGCATGTAAATTCAAAAGATAAAAATCAAACTTTGAATGAAACCAGCTGAATGGTTCGAAAAATAAAACTTTATAAATAAGGTTTATTAAAAATTACTATCTCATAAACCCTTCGGCTAATTTCGTCAAAAGTTTTGATTTTGTCATTTAAAACTAAATTAAATACTTTAAAATAGTATAAGAATTTGTGAACTTTATAATTCGAAATGTTTTCGATCCTTATTAGAAAAAATAACATTAATTCTTATAATTTTATTTCCTCGAATTATTTTTAGGTAAACGTGCTTCAGAATTTTGAGCAAAAATACTTTGATTATCTTAAAAAGTTCCCGAGTTATGACGAAATACGTAAAAAGAGAAGTTATAATGTTGTTCAAACTTTCGAGCATCTCTATAGAACAGGCTATTGATGCCACACTGCTCAGATTGCGTTTAGCCATCATGTTTTGAGGGTCAAGAATTTGAAACCGTCGAAACAAAGTATGCTTATATAGAGAAACTTAGATTTATTTTTGTGTCTGACTTCATAGCATAAAATATCGTCTGCACAAATTAATTTGCATATTTATGATTTGTCTCTTGAAACATTAAGATTGAGTTCCAGTACTTAAAAATTCGTCCATTAGATCAAAAATTATTCTGGGTGTTTACTTTTTTATTCTGCGCTTTACTCATCAAAAACTCAAAGTAAAACCCAACATCAAAGTCTACATTCTAAGAGTTTCGGGAAAATCCTCATTTACAAGGGGAGGCATATAAATTCTTGGGCTACCGACTTCGCTGTAAAAAATATTTTTAGAAACGGTTATATGAAGTTTAATATTTTTCTACTTTTTAGAGGACAGTTTTATTACATAATTAAATTTTGTTTGCGTTTTAAATTATTTTAATCGCAGTGAAGCTAAAGAAAACAAATATTAGAGGGGCAATTGAGTTTTATTTCAGAACAGAAATGAGGAAACAGTCAGCATGGCTGGACTTAAAAAAGAAGTGAATTCCCAAAAGTGCATTTTATAGTATTTAGAACTTATTATCAAGAACAGACAAAGAACACGACATCCATGCACTGTACTCTTCTAACCCCCTGACATTCATTAGACGATACTATCAATGATCTGTTAGATATAGTGCCAAAAAAAAGAAAAAAGAAATTATCACATAGAACTATGATGCGCATTGTAGAATGTTATCTCTTGGGTTTAAATCCCATAACAAGCGTAAATTTCATGGTCTTAATGTGCTCCAAATAAAAAAAAGACAGCAAAGGTGTCGACTTCTGCTCACTTGACATGATTGTTAAAAACCTCTTTTAACCGACTATAAAGTTTTTCGAGTTGAAGATCAGTACCATGCTCAGAATGTTCGAATTTATGAGGTCCATTTTGAAAGTATTTCTGAATCTCAGAAAACAGTTCATATGGGAGTTATCATATCATGTTTGCTATGATAGAAAGTTATAGATTTTATTCGTTGATCAAAACGTAAAAATCAACAGTATATTTAACAGAAATAGTAAAATCAGCATCAATAATATTCTTCCACATGCGAAGCGACATGGATTCAAATTATTCAGAAACAATGTTTCAAGAACAAACATTTAAACAGGACTCAACTTTGTCTCACGCAGCCTAAGAAACTCAAACCTGATGGTAGCAAAATGTTTTTGTCACCATATTCAGATATGTGATGCCACATTTGGCATTACATATGTATTTCCTATCTTTTTAAAACATCCTTCATTACTTAAGCTTATTTTTATTAATAGAAGAATTACATTTAAAATAAATCAAAAACTTAATCTTCTTAAACGAACATAAAATATTTGTTTCTTCTCTTCTAGATCAATGTAACGGATACTTTTTTTATTTCATTACTAATGCAGACATATTAATTCACTGTCGCCTCTAATCGAAAACAAAAATCTTTTTATAACTTTTTATTCCAATTTTCCAACAGCTAAATGTTTCGGTTGGATGGTTGTAATAATTCACATAAATTTGTTGGCGACTCGTGATCGCCAAGGTGTTCTTTTACATCCATGTTGATATGCTAGTTGGCTTTGTTTTGGCTATGGTATATTAAGAAATATCGCCAAATTATGGATCTCCTACCCATACTTTCTCTGTCCGTTGAGAATAAATATATTCACTTTTAATTTCAAATTTGTGGAGGCTGGGAGCCCTTTGGGGGACTCCCAGTCTCAATTTTCTAACCGTCAGAAATGTTATTTTGGCTGCATGATCTCTCAATAGAGAGTATTTTTCTAATTTCATCCCTTTAAGGGATTTCTTATTTAGGATGAAGATGTGGCCACTGTCGAAATCTTAAATTATGATTAATAAAACCTAAATTTACATTCAATGATTTGTACATTATTTCCTGGAAACTTAATTGTTTTATTCATTCAATATTGGCCCAAATGAACATTCATGTATTACACTATACGATGGGCGGCTTCTGACGGAGACACAAAACCCTCCCTCACAAGATAAGAATAGCCACAATCATCACCAGACTTAAATTCGTTGAACTCTGCTGTCTGGGGGTGAATTTGAAGCTAGGGGAAATGCAAAACAGTCCTGGAGTATTGAGTCATTAAAAACTTGATGTAAGAATCAATAAGCAAATTATTTATGGATGGCATTCGTGCTGCAATAGACTACTTATTTAAAGCGCCTTCGCATGGTATAAATAAAATCGTTTCGAGTAAAATGCATTTTTTTAAAAAAGCCCAACAAATTTATGTCAAAATAAAATTTTGTTGTTTTCCATGAAATAGTATTTTTTTTTATATCCAATATAAAAGTGTCAAAGAATTTCTGCATCACCTGTAATTAGTGATAAGATCACCTCTATGAATAAATTTTGTTTTTCTCTTATATCATTGGTGTCAAAAAACTTTTCATGAATTTAAAGTAAAAGAAGATAGTAATAAGTGGAAGAAGATAATAAGTGAGATGGAAAGAAGATAATGTGGTGCACTGTTAACTATGTATTAATTTTAATATAACTTTTTTGTCACAATTTTTCATAAAATTAATTCACATTGAACCATAATCTCAAAGATGGCGGAAATAAATCCGAGCAGAGTCATTGAAGCTACTTGATTCATGCTTTTCCGCACAAAATGCCCACTGGCAGTGAAACCCTTTTTACAGAAATTAAAATCTGCCGGTGGAGGATAATTACAAATCAGTTCTCGCTAGTTTATATTAGCATTAATTTTTTAGACATCTAAAAAACCATTGTTTTTACTGAAAAAAATTATTATGGCGGAAAACACAATTCACATTAAACCATAATCTCAAAGATGGCGGAAATAGATCCGAGCAGCGTCATTGAAGCTACTTGATTCAGGCTTTTTCGCACAAGATGTCCACTGGCAGTGAAACCCTTTTTACAGAAATTAAAATCTGCTGGTGGAGGATATTTACAAATCAGTTCTCGCTAGTTTATATTAGCATTAATTTTTTAGACATCTAAAAAACCATTGTTTTAAATAAAAAAAATTATTATGGTGGAAAACACAATTCACATTAAACCATAATCTCAAAGATGGCGGAAATAGATCCGAGGAGAATCCTTGAAGCTACTTGATTCCTGTTTTTCCGCACAAAATGTCCACAGGCAGAGAAACCCTTTTTACAGAAATTAAAATCAGCCGTTGGAGGGTATTTACAAATCGTTTCTCGTTAGTTTATATTGGCATTGATTTTTTAAACATATTAAAAAAAACATTATTATGGTAGGAAACGCTGTTAGAATGTTTATGAACATCAATATTCTGTTTGTTTGACTAAGCAAAAATTTCGTAATTATTAAGTCATAATAATAAATTAATCAATAAATTAGTAATAATAATACTATCGGGCCTCTATTTAACGAAGTCGCTAAATCCCTAGAATAAGTTAGTTATATGGAAAATTTGTTAAATAGAAAATCTCCTTTTGAAATACTTAAGCAAAAGAAAACATGCTTTAAATTCAAAAACACTACTCATAATTAAAACAGCAATTGATACACTTTTATCTTGTTAACTAGTATCTACTATTTATTTTATAAATCTTAACTATAAAAGAAATCTGCATGGAAAGCAAGAATAGAGCAAAGCATCATCCAGTGGTACACTTCCATGCTACACACATTTTCAACTAAAAAAGCTATATTTATGTTTAAAATTATAGCTGCATTTAATGTAAAAGTAATTATAAACAAACATTACGCCATGCGTTCTTAAGTTTAATTGCTACTGAAAGAAATCCGTTAATTTTTCAGAGTATTTCGTTTGAAATGCAAACAAAAAGGAAAATAGATTTTACTGCTTTCTCTAAAGGTTAAGTGTGTTCGAAAATCAATTCAAAGTCATTTCCCCCATAAATGATTTAACAAGTTTGAAATGTTCTCAAGCATTTTGGGAAATAGGGAAAGTGGATCTCAAAGAAAAGTTCGCTAAATGGAAAATTCACCTCGCTATTTGGAAGTTATTTAACGCAGAAATTTCCAAAATGTTCTTGCTTCCTCGAAAAAAATCGCAAAATGGGCAAATTCGCAAAATGGAAGTTCGGTAAATGGAAGTCCGACTGTAATTAATTAAAAAGACTTTTCTTTTTTCAAAAGCAATTTGTTGTTACACCTGAAAAATTAAGCGTATTTTTTATGAGGCTTGCGCATCCCGGTAGCTATCAAAGTGGTAAACATTGGCTTATATTTATCATTTAGCAATATAAAAAAATACCGACTGAAAGTACTGTTAAAAACATCGGCAATCAAGGGATCGCTACTTTTTACCATGAAATTTTACCCAGCAAAAAATCTGATATACTATAATTTCTACAATAACATTTACTCTAAAATCACTGAATTACTGTAATAAAATAAATATTTCTATAAAAACTACGGTATAAAATTTTACGGTAAAAATAGGCTGTATGGTAAAATGGATTTTATGGATGCTGCACCCAGGGTGCTTGTATTTTTTTATTGCAATTTGATCCGAAATTACTTACTGTGGGATTGTTTTGAAAAAAGAATATTATAAATTTCTCCCTGCTTATTATATAGAATTTCACAACAAATTGATCAATTTGCTTTGCTTTATGTTTCCTACTTACTTTCTCTAACCTTAATGTTCTTATTCAATTTAATTATCTATAAAGAAATGGTAAGATATAATATAATAGAACATCTCTGTAATGTAATTTTATACAACTGTATTTACCTTAATGGATTATAGAATTACATAATAATTTAAGATATGTTGTGCAGAAAATTGTCGTCAATTACTCCTATTATTAGGGTTTGGAAATAAGAATATCACTTAGAAATAGGATACTAGATAATAAGATAGCTGTTTCAATACATCAAATAATACTTCATTCATAAAATAAATTAATATGTTATTAGAGGCAAGCTCTTTTTCGTAATATTATACTGGATTACAGTACACTATTCTTAATATTTATCATTTTTTATAATTTGTATTTTAATAAATTTATTTCAAAATAATATGATTTTTATTATTAACTGTTTTTTAATAAATAATTTAATATAAATACATTTCATGTTCCTAAAAATATTTGTTCTAGAGTAAACTAAACATAAGTAGGCAGTGGGTAATTTTTTTTATCCGATCTGTAATTTGCAATTAGTGACGCAAATAATTCTTTATTAGACAAAAGTTTTATTTTAATAGTAGACGAACTTTAAAACTTTTTTAAAGAGGAAATGGAGTTAATCTGACTTTTATGTTCATTTAAGTCATATCTATCTCATTTTAAAACTATTAACTAAAATTATTATACTATACCGTCAGGTACGAGCCGTGATGGCTCAGGGGATAGTGCGTTCGCCCTCCAATGAGGTGAACCGGGTTTGAATCCCCGCATCGGCTGGTCGATACGAATTTCACACCCGGCTTGCATCAAAAAGTCCTCCACGAAGGCAAATTTCTCCCAATGCTTGATCGAGGAGTTCTCATGTCTTCTATATTGGGTTCAAAATTACAAGACTACGGAGTTGAACAGCAGTAGTTCTTAAACACAAATAATTGGGTCGGCTGTTCAACGGCGGTTATAACACATTTAGGTATAGGGTAAAATAACAGGGTGATCACGTGTAAGAAATAATGTTTAAAAAATTATCGCCAACCGATCGCCAAATTTGTCGCCCAAAAAGGTACCTTACGTGGATTTTATTATTGTGTGTTTTTTTTTAAATTTTCTTTTATTATTATTATTTAAATAAATATGGAGTTATTAAGAATATTCTTAAAATTACTTTATTTTACGCTTGTTCAAAATTTTTCTTTGTTTTGGAAATGGCCATATGGTTCATATTTTGAGAATTGCCTCGAAAGAAATGACGCACATTATTGTTTTAAATTTTTTTTAAATGGTTTAAAATTTTAATTTTTTTAAGAAAGTGACTACATGCTTTCAAAAGGGGCCACTATTAAAAATGCTACAACTGGCCGATGGAGAGTGGCGAAATTTCCAGAATGATTGGATATGTTAAGTGTCAACAATGTTAATCACTATATTTATAACTAGCAGCAATTTGGATAAAAATGTAATTTTTTATAATTAATAAATTACTCCTAATCATGATTATTTGTAATAACACGCATTTATGTATGTTATTACATTTATACATGTAATAACACAACTTTAACACACATTTAATCTCGATTACAAGTACTCACGATCTATGGCTGAAAATAATCATGACTGCTTGTAACCATGACAAGAAATGACTACAAAGAGTCAAAATATAAGATTACGAGTAATCTTTTGGTAATAGGAGTTAAAAGTATTTATGATTACCAGTAATTAAAATTGATGATTATAAGTAATTATAACTTCAAATTATTTGATTACAGTTAGATTTAGAAGTAAATAATTTTAATAAAATTTTGTATTTAGCAACAATTTAATCAATCTGTTTATTAAATGATATTTTTATTTAGAGGATATGAAAAAATGATTTAATCCGACTTGATTTCTGAAGGAGATGTGATCCAAAATCATAATGAATCTAACAGAGCAGTAATGAACCAATGAACATGTAAATAATTAAATCGAAAGATCTGTAAATGTCCTAATCAACATCATTAAATCAGTGGCTTATAGATTCATTTATTCCCACTCACCCTTTTAATCGCTTATTTGAATCTATCATTCAATGATTCTTTGATGCATTTAACTACTGATTCGGTGATTCATTGATTCGCTTTTTTATTGACTCCCTCCTTCGTTAATTATTTTATTAATTCTCACGAACCAACAATATTTTGATTTGATCGTTTGATTTAATCGTTTGTAAGTAATTCTCTGATTTATCGATTCGCTCTTTTATTGATTAAATGATAATCTAACTCATTTATTTGCAATTAGAATCATTGATTTGCAATTAAAATGTTTATATAATCTTTAAACCGGGTTAACGTAGTTTTTTTTATATCTATTTAATGAAGATATCATTTCGTAAACCAATTAATAGAACTAAGGCCCAATGCACATTCAAACATCATTCTGACTAGTAATAAGCTGCAGATAAACTCAATTGCAATTGTCATCAGGATTACCTGAAATTATGATTGTTTGTATTCATATTTTAATAATATATTATGGTTATTTGTAAAAATAATTTCTTGTAATCTCATTGTAATCATATATTATACTTACTTGCAGAAATAATGGCTTGTTATTTAAAAACAAAATAATTTAAATTTAAATGTTTGATATAAGTACTAAGGTTTTCAATTATATTTATGCAACTTTAAAAACAAAAACCGCATGTTGAACTTATAAAACAAGACGAAATTACATTAATTAAATTTCAATAAAAAGGGCAAGTCAGCATTATGTAATAATATCAGTAACGTACCTCTATAACAATAAATAACAATTGCTTTTGAAATTTGTTTATTCAAAATATGAAAGCAGGATTAGATTATTTGTCATGCAATTTAGTCCCCAATCATTTTTTAAAAAAATAATGTTATTAACCAATAAAATTTTACTTATTTCTTCTGCCAAATTTTAAATTTTATTATTAGGTGTTTCATTATATACCAAGTGGCATGATTTTTCATAATATTGTTGCATTGTGTTAACGCAATTTTGATTGAAGTAAGTTAATTAAAATATTTAAATGGTACACTAAATGCATGCGAATGAAATGCACATTATTAGTTTTATTAAATGTTATTATCATGCATCCTTATTTTTCATAAAACAAAATGTTTAAGACTATTCACCCTAAAAGATCGAAATTGCAATACAATTCTATTAAGTTTTAGTTGTAATGTTATATTTAAGTATATAACTAAACTTCGCACACCATAATTAATATAATGTATATCATATCAAAATTTCACTATTTATAGTTATTCAAAATATAATAATAATAAAAAAAATTTCGTCATATTTAAATGAAATGTCGAATACTATACCCAAACTATTATTTTAAAATAGTTGTATAATCTCTACTAATTTGTAATACGAGCTTTTAAATTATTAATTTAGCTTTCATTTATACAAAGTTCCATTTATGCTAAGTTAAATAACAAAGTTGCGAATTCTTTGTAATATTTGCTTCCAAATGATTTGAATCATGCATAAATCTTGATTGAACAATGTGTTATTCATAATTTGAAGGAATGGCGCAATTTGTAAATTTCTGAGATATTGTGCAAATTTGTGATGAATGTATTACGTATAAATAATGTGTTACCTAAATTTTTGAAAGAATAAAGAGTTATGTTAAATTTCAAATAATAATGCTTTGTATAAATTTCGAAATAATAAAGTATTATGAAAATTTTTGAAACAGTAAGTTTTATGAAACGAATGAATTAATTAGGGGAATAGTGTGAATAAAATTTTATTGTAAGAGTGTACAGTAAGGTAAATTTTGAAAAAAGTATCGTTTTACGTAGATTTTGAAAGAATAATTTGTAATATAAAATGAATCACATTAGGTCGGAATTCGGTAAAATTTTTTATTTGTTGTTTCTTTATTCATTGCTAAAGTCTTTGTAATAATTGAGAAAAACTTGTTTTATAACGAATGGTTGATGTTTATAATGGAAATTATGATAGCAAAAAAAAAAAAAATTGCGTTCGTGTTAAAAATCTCACTACATTTCAAGTAGTTAATATCTTTATTATTAAAAATCGCTTTTTGAAAACAAAACAAAATACGTATATCATTAAAGGTTTCAGACTCTGATTTTGTTTATTATCCATACTTGAACTTTAATTCATTAGCTTTCCAAAACTTTTTATACTTTTGAACTGAGCTCTGATATTCATAATTGGAGTGATAGTTGATTTTTCGCGTGCAGACAGATGAAACCAAACTAGAATTAAACTCCTGAAAACGAAGCTAAAATTATTTTGTTATGTTTTGAGTATCTTAATCTGTCTTTATTTAAACAAACTATACTAACAAATTATATAACAAATGGAATTCATTTTCAGAAATTAATTTTCGAATTATTAAATTTTTTGTTGTCAGAATTTTCTTACATTTCATAAATTTCTTACATTTTAAATGGATTTTCTAAGGAATGTTGATTTTGAAAAAATTTCTTTTTGGTAACACACATTGCAACAAAAAGTTTGTTATAGAATTCTTTAAAGTTTTGTATGTAGATTTTGTACAATATTAGCGATGTTTTGAACTAAAAGTTAAGATCTAAGTGTGAATTTTTTAAAATTTTTTATCAAGTTTTAAGTAAGAATACTAAGAATATCATTAAAATAAATTCAAAATTAAACGATATATTTAGTTTTATTTCATTGTCTTTTTTAAATAGTTTTAAGGTTTTACTTTAAAACACTGGTAATCAATCACATTATTGATATTAAAAATAATTTTGAAATTTATGTATTACAATTTATTGTAGTGCATTTAACGTATGTATTAGTATGTAAAATGTATTAGTTTTTAAGCTTAAATCTGTTTTAGGACCTCTCCTAATTTTAGGAACTCTGTCTTATAAATATAAAATTAAGATTTTAATTAATCCTTTAAGTTTTGTATGAAGATTTTGAATAATATTAGCGATGTTTCGAACTGAAAGCTAAGATCTAAATGTGAATTTATTATTTTTATCGAGCTTTAAGTAAGAATATTTAGAATTTCTCTTTAAAAATTCAATGTTAACCAATACATTTAGTTCTATTTCATTGTCTTTTTAGATTTTCTTTTAAGGTTTTACTTCCAAAACACTGGTAATCACATAATTGGTATAGAAAAATATATTTTGAAATTTATGCATTACAATTTGTTGCAGAGCTGTTAACGTAACTTGATAAAGTAGCAGTTTTTAAGCTCAAATCTGTTTTAACTTTGAAAAACAGTTTATAAATTTTCAGACTTTACTTTAAATTTATAATTTTAGAAACCCCTGCTTCACAATTACAAAATTCAAACTTCAATTAAGAATTTTTTTTGAAAAACAAAATTGCGCCAAAACCAGTCGTTTACCTTAGTACATACTAATTTTGATTAGAGTGAAAATGGTCATAAATCTGAAATTTCAAGCACACATTCACAGTTTTATTGTTATCAAATAAACAGTAATTTCCACTTAATAATATCGCGACCAGAGAAAACAGATTTGTTATAATTTAAATCCTCAAACTAGCACGACGCAATTAATATTGGCGCTTTTCGCATGCAATGGTGGTATATACACACATCAGAATCTATCCTCTTCATCAAATCACCAAGCAGGTTACCTCTCACAAACCGCTTCATTGCGAGAACCTTTGTGTCCGATCGCCCAACAAACCATTCCGACCAAATCCAAATGGACAAAAGGATAGACTAAATAGTATGAATCCAACTGGACATAACCCGGTATACCCCGTAAAACGGACCCTCATACTCGATTACATCGCCAAGTTCGCTTCATCACGCTGGACTACCTCTGTAAGGGGGACCCCTACACAATTTGTGGTGTTCCATGCTTTGTGAGGTTTCGTTTCTGTTGGCCGTTCCTATTGATCAGGACCAAGACTACTTCGCAATTAGGAAAAGACTGAATGCTTCATTCGGCCAGAACTCTTCGATTTAGAGGGGTATTTAGTGTGGTGGGGTGAATAGTTTCCTCAAACAAGTCACTTTCGTTATGTATAATTGAGGGACTGTATGGGATGGAGAGTCGGTAATAAAACTAGTTTAGGGAACGGTCTTGGATGCTATTATTGGATCCCTCATTACTTGTCCTCCCCCCCCCATCACGATCCTCTTTTGTCTTGAGTGGCTTTTTGAATGTGCTCTCACGCGTGATGTCTAAACTGATACTATTTGCCTTTGTAAACAGCTCAATATTAAAACCGTGGAAATAAGTTAATATTGGTTTTGAAACGTGAATTTGCAGTAAGCTATTGATGCTTTGAAACTTTCGGAAAATATGACCCTTTATATAAAATATAATGATGCATTGAATGAAGTTTATTGTAGGGCTTATATTATGAAATTTTTTAAATACGAATTGAAGTATATTACATAAAAAATCTATGGCTGAAGTTAACTTGATATGAAAGACTGAATGCATCATTATATTTCAAATAAAGAGCCTTTATATGAAATATAATAATTCATTAAATGAATTGCATCGCAGGGATCATGTATTGAAATTTCTCAAACAGGAATTGAAGTAGAATACAAAAAAAGTTAATAATTATGAAAAAACTTCACATAAACTTACACCCATTTAAAAAATGTAAGGGGATATTTAACCAAAAATTTTGGGGACAAAAAGATATTTATTAGAAAAAATTTAAAATTACTTTTACTGTTTATTACAATGTATTTTAAATGCAATGTTTATAAAACCGCTTGTAAAATTAAGGATATTACCACGGTAATTACCAAGGAGATAAATAAATAAGGGGTCAGCAGCCTAAAAACTGTAATAATTTCTTATAAATCAAAAGCAAGTGCCTCCATTGCTTAAATGTTTATTCCAACAGCTTGCCTTGTGGTCAGTACTACTACACTGCAAAAAATTTCGGGTTAAATAACGGTAAAAACAACTACACTCGGGGTGCAGAATCCGTAAAAGAAATTTTTACTGAAAAATTTAATTCCATACTTTTTAAAGTAATATTTGCTTAATTACAGTGTTTCAGTGATTTTGCAGTAAATATTGTTATAAAATCGAATTTTTTGTTTCAGAAAATTTTGCGGTAAAAAAGTACTGTCATTTCGAATGACTGTTCTTTTTACCGTAAATTGATCCGGGATATTTAATAGTGTACAATTTATTGGTTTAATAATCCTTTGAGAACTTAAACCTTTATCAAAATGGCCTTCCATTTTTCAAGGTTCTGGACTTTAAAATAGTTCAGTTCTAAATTTTCATATTTTTCCTGGTTTTGTTCAACATCCTTCAACCTCATTCTCCTTCGTCTTTTACGTGAGCTGGAATCACCAGGCTTCGAATTGAAAAAAAAATTTCCACATATTTATTTTTAATCACCAGTTTAATGCGATCAACTCTCTTTAAATCAGCTTTTTATCCGTGTTTTTGCACAATCTTAAATTCTGCACACTTCATTATTTTTGGCAAGTTTAAAATTTTTCCCCGTTAACTTTCTTTCTGATTGACTTTGGCTTAAATTTTAAGTTATTCTTAGAACCTCTCCTAACCTCCTGCTTCAGATGATCATCTGAATGGAAACCAAAACTTTTTCAGATCATCAAAACGCTGAGAAATCATACTTTGAAAACTCTGGGCTCTATGGTAGGTGATAAATGATTAATATATCGAGTAAGTCATGAAAAATTCGACGTGAAATGAATAAATAGAAATTCAGTAAATAATAAAAAAAACAACAAGACTTTCATTTATTCAGATTTTAGAAAAAAAAACAGATAATAACATTACACACAATTATTTTGCAGACAGGCAATCCTTAAATTAATGACTGTAATAGAAAATAAGTGTGGCAGTTGGTGTAGATTGACTAATTGAAGTAGATGATGAGAAACATGACCATAATCATAATTAAAACTTTTATTTCGTTACTGACATCGAGGTGCAAAACAATTATTAGCCAAAGGACATTTCAAATAAAACCATAAATTTTGCTTTGATAGGAATAAGGACAGGCCATGGGAGATAAATCTCTCACGACCTGTATAATCAGAAGCCTGCATAATCAAAAATAAGTTTTACATTAACGGTTTTGGAGTACAGAAGAGATCCAGAAGAGCTGATTTTATGTAGAAAGGTCTCCGGTTTGAATCCCGCTTCGGACATGGATGTAATTTCTATCTCTTTGTTCTATCTGCCTTTCTTATGTTGTTAGGGTGACATTGATCCACCCATATGGTGTCCATGACAAAAAGATCGTTATATATCGAGTGAGTAATGGAAAATTCGAAGTGAAATAAATAAATAGAAATTCAGTAAATAATTTAAAAAAATAAGACTTTTATTTATGCAGATTTTAGAAAAAAAACTTAGATTATTGATTATTTCAATTTTAGACTTTTTGATTCTCATTTAATTGTGCGGTACTGTAATTTCAATTAACTCTTTACTTTGTGTTTTCCTTTTAAAAATAAAACTTTCATTAATGCTATCTTAATATAGAGTTAAAACAAATTTAACACTTGGTTAAAATTTGATAGTAATTTATTGTGGGCATCAAATGTGATTTTTCAACAATTGAAAAATTTACCATTTAATTGTGTTTAAATAATATGTTGTATGAAGTGAGAAAAAGAAAAGATTTAAACAGTCACGTCTTATTTTTTTCGGTATTTCCCAAGAAATTATATTATAGACTTAATAATTTTTACATCTATCATGTGATAAACCTAAAACTGATAATAAAAATAAATATTATGCAACAATAAACTAAAGGTGATTTATGTGCTCTGGTTCATTTAAGAAGCAATGGATTGTACCTTTTGAATTACATTATTTTTTTTACTGATTTCTTAATGAAAACAATAAGCATGGTAAATAAAAGGTTTTATTTTGTAAAATTATTAGTCACATAGTAAAATACATGAAAATAAAATATTATAGAAACATAACATCTATCTTTTCATCAACATTTAATGTTAACATAAATCAAATTGAATTGAGAGTGCGCTAAAGCAAAAGGGGAAAAGAAATTCATCATTTATGGTTCTCACATTCCATAATCTAGCTTTAAAATTACATCTTAACACTCATAGTTTTCAATATAATCATAAAACAAATGAATATATAGAAAAAATAAATAAAATATTCGGTATTTACGTATTATCCCGTTGAATATTTTTGCTAACATTGCACCTAAGTCATTTCGGTATTTTTCAAATTTATTTTAGCATTGCAAATGATTATACAGAAATTGACAAAATAATAAAATTACCTATTGTATACTGAAAACGGTATAATATTTAAATATGAAGCATTTCCAAATTTATTTTCAGTTTTGGTGAAAGTGGTCGAAGGAGGGGATAATACCCCTAATCACCAAATATTCACTCTAATGGAAAATAAACTACCCAATTAAGATTTTTTTCAGGTAAGTAAGATTATATATTTTCATTAGTTTCTGCAAAGTTCTGTAAAGTTATACTGTTGTTTAATGTAATTACAACCAATGCGATGAAATTTTGGGAATCAAGTTAAAATGATAACTTATGTATTTTGCGTTTATAAAAAGATATCGGCTATATTGAAATAATTGTTTGCTTTTATTGTAACATTTGACTTGACTTTACTTTAAAAGATTAAAGTTCGGGAACTTCACAATTGATTACATAAGCTCTACACTGAGATCAAATATTAACAATATTTGTATTGTATTGGGTTGGAGGGAAAGTTCTGTCGTATTTTAATGAAAATATCTGAATTCATTTATAAAAATATGCGTTTAATAATAATCAATTATATATGCTCCATTATTTGTTACAACCTGTTGCCATCTTTCAGGTAACCTGTGAATTCCTGTTTTGTAGAAGTTCTCGTCCTTAGAGTTAAAATAGTCAGTAACTGAATTAGAAACACTTTCAAAAGACTTGAATATTTTTCCCGTTAGATAACTTTGCAGAGATCTGAACAGATAATAATCAGATGGTGCAATGTTAGGAGAATACGGTGGGTGACTAAGGATTTCCCATCCTAACGCATTCAGTTTTTGTAGTGTCATCATTGCAGTAGGCGGGCGAGCATTATCGTGGTGGAACACTATTCCTTCTCTGAACGCCAATGCTGGCCTTTTTACTTTGATAGCTGCATTAAATTTATCCAGCTGATTGCAGTACAGATCCGCGTTGATGGTTTTCCCCTGTTTCAGCAACTCGTTGTACACTGGACCTTTCCTGCCCCACCACAAACAAAGCATTACTTTTCGTTGATAGATACTTGGTTTTGGAACTGTTGCTGATGATGTTCCTGGTTTGGAGTAAGATTTTTTTCTCTTAATATTCTCGTAAAGAATCCACTTTTCATCTCCAGTAACCAGCCTGTCCAAAAACGGCTCCACATTGTGTCTAATCAGATGTGATGAACACATTCTTACACGATCAGACAAATTCTTTTCCGTTATTTCATGTGGAACCCAAACACTTTGCTTTAACACAAACCCAAGAGATTTAATGTGATCTCCAACAGTTGTATGATGAATGCCAAACTCTTCTGCAATTTCTGGACTTGTTAAATGTGGATTATTTTCCAACGTGGATTGCAAAACATCATTATCGACCTTGGATGGTCGTCCAGATAGATCACTTTCTTTGAGGGTCAGATCCCCGGAACGAAATTTGGTAAACCATCTTTGACAAGTACGAACATTTACAATATCTTTTCCAAATACCGCACATAAATTTTTACATGCAACCGATGCGTTGCTTCCTTTTTCGTATTCATATAAAACGCAGTGTCGTAAATGCACTTTATCTACTGACATGTTTTTCACTTTAAATATTACAAGTAAATGATGAACGGTAAAAAAGGGTACCTTTTATATTATACAGCAGCTGAAAAAAAAATCCGATTGACTCATTAGGCAGATGTTTTTTTTTTAATTACAAGAAAAATCACCTGCCTATTTAAAATACGACAGAACTTTCCCTCCATCCCGATATAAGGCCGCGAATAATCAAATTTGAAATTTAAAGAAATTCTTCACATTTTAAAAAGGGGGCAAATATATAATCGAGGCAAATATATCCAATATTGGTAGTTGGGATAAGATTTTATTTTAAATATGAATATATTTTAAATATGAATATATTTTAAATATGAATATATTTTAAATATGAATATACAAGTATTTTAAATATGAATATATTTGAAATTAAAATATACAAGCCCTTTATACACATTTGCATTTGTAGAATTGCAATAAGAAGAGGAAGTAAAAAACAGTTTTAGGAGTAGCAAGTTAATATTTAACTAAAAAAATATCATCAGCATTTGACGAATCACTACTGAGGAATGTGGGATTAAAAACACCAAAATCAGTCTGATAGTCAGTTATTTGACATTAATCAGCAATTTAACATTAATTGGAAACTCCAAGCATGCAAATATTTTATGGCTTTTTAGAAAGTTTTCTGAAAGTGTTAAAGGTAATGATAACGAAACACTCTATATATTAATGAAATAAATGCAAATGGACAATTTATTTCAGAAATACTGTAGTTTTTTTTCACATATGAAATTTATAAAATTTTCTTCAGCATATTCCAAATTTCTGGCGTATTCCAAAGTTCTTCAGTAACTTCTTTTTTTTTAAGGAATAACTTTCATTTCCTTTCTAATCTGAAAAAGAAAAATAATATGAGTTAAAGGGTTTTTCAACTTAGAATAAAACTTCAAAATATTAGTATAAGTAAATACAATAAACATTGGCAAGAGTCGGCCTTTTGAAATTGAGATTTCGAATTAGTTTGCATACATTAGTTTTGTATCACCTCTTCATAACGCGTAGAAATGCACTTCCCCCTGATTTGCCCCTCTCGGCCACTTTAGTTTTTCTTGTTTTTGTCTTCATCTTTTTTCCTCATTTTACTGTGTTTTTTCTAGTTTTGTTTCTCTTTTATTCTTATATTTTTCGTTGGCAACTTTAAATTTTATATTTCAAATCACTTTTGTTTCATCTTATTCACGCTTGGCAAGTCTTGAAAATGGGTGCCTATTTTTGAGAGCTTGAAACACGTCTACAGTTATTTCCAATTTGTGTATTTCTGAAGCGAATGAAGTATCTATTCAAATGAATTTACTAGTATTAGTAAAACGTAAACAAGAATAACAAGAATCTTAGCAGGAGCAAGGAACTCTTAAGAAGATCATATACCGTAGGAGAAACTTTTCATGGCAAATTCTATTTAACTTCTATTGGCATTTTATGATTTAAAGTTTTGAATGAAAGTGAGTTCAGGATTAAACCCCAAAGTTTCAAATGCAGAGAAAATATTTTCACCTAATCTAAATGCAAACAAATTATTGCAGGATAACTTTCCGACTGCGCAATTCTAAGTCATCCTGTCATAATTTGTTTGCATTTTGATATTTTGAAACTTCGTTTCAGCATTTAAAACTGCATGGTTATCTATAGTTTTACCTGAAGTCATTTTTTCTATACTTCAAATTTTAAACTACTAATGTAGATGAAACATAATTTGTAATGAACGGTTTCTCCCGCAGTATTGTGTTCTCTTAAGTAGTGTCATTCTAATAGAAAGAAGATTTTACTTTCTCCATGTTTCCTTAAAAGAATTATGCGAGCACATTTTCTGATTCAAAAAACAGCTAATTGATAATTTTGAACAATAAATAAAATAGAATAATTTTTTTTAAAATTCTATTTCATGCATTGAAATGTGTTCTATTGGATTTAGTTAACAAATTTTAATGTTTAAGATTGTTAATATTTCGAAAACTTTTAGTTCAAACTTTTTCAAAGTACTTAAAACTCAGATATTAACTCAGAAATTCGGTAACTGGGTTCAACAGAGCACAATTCAATGAAACAGGAATGGTAAAAAAAACATTAATTCCTTAATAAATAAGGGATTACGTTCGCCCAACTCTCCTAAGATTGACATGAAGAAAATATAATTCCTCTTCTGTCAAAAGGAGACCCTTATAAAACTAAAACCGATGAAAAAGAAAGAGAAATGAAATAAGCAGATTTAAGCCTAAAATCATGTATTCATAATGGCATATTAAAAAAATATTATTTTACTAACAAAATATTATTTTATTGACAAAATATTACTTTACTAATATTAATTTAGATTTTAATAGAAAAAGCTATGTAACTGCAGTTATTAAAGAAACACAAAAATACAATTATAAAATCTATTTATGATTAAAAAAGAACGTTTCAAAAGAGACACTATATAAATCAGATATTTTGACTAACACCTACAAATCTCTCAATAAATCTTACAGAAAAGACTCTATATATTCTTTTTTTATAGTTTATATGGCTCATCTTTTCGCTTCCCTTGTAATTTGACGATAACTAATATTAATTTCGATTTTAATAGGAAAAGCTATGTAGCTACAATAATTAAAGAAATACAAAAGTACAATTATAAAGCCGATTTATGATTGAGAAAAACGTTTCAAAAGAGACATTATATAAATCAGATATTTTGTCAAACACCTACAAATCTATCATTAAACCTTACAGAAAAGACTCTATATATTCTTTTTTTGTAGTTTATATGGCTCCTCTTTTTGCTTCCCTTGTAATTTGACGACAACTAATATTAATTTTGATTTTGATAGAAAAAGCTATGTAGCTACAGTAATTAAAGAAATACAAAAATACAATTATAAAATTGATTTATGATTAAAAAAACGTTTCAAAAGAGACATTGCATAAATCAAATATTTTGTCAAACACATACAAATCCATCATTAAACCTTACAGAAAAGACTCTATATATTCTTTTTTAATAGTTTATATGGCTCATCTTTTCGCTTCCCTTGTAATTTGACGACAACTAATATTAATTTCGATTTTAATAGAAAAAGCTATGTAGCTGCAGTTATTAAAGAAATACAAAAATAGAATTATAAAATTGATTTATGATTAAAAAAAAACTTTCAAGAGAGACATATAAATCAAATATTTTGTCAAACACATACAAATCTATCATTAAATCTTACAGAAAAGACTTTATATATTCTTTTTTTATAGCTTATATGGCTCATCTTTTCGCTTCTCTTGTAATTTGACGACAACTTAGCATCGCTTGACCAAGCTGCTTTAGCATTTCCAACATCTCTGTCACGTGACCGAGCGAACCCGTCCTTCTATCCTGTCTGGTCCCTGCCATTAACCCTGATTACTCTAGCGGCTTAGAAACTCCCATCAGATCAACTAATTGGCATTAACGCAAAGAGGTAGGAACGACACATTTCTAAGGCGCATGCTCATCCGGCGTGATATGTCCGCTTTATAACATTGAGCGAGCGAATAAGTTCCATTAAAAGGCATGATTATGACTATATTTGCTACTCTGCCCCTAATAAAATGAAGCGGTCATAAAGGCGAAGAACGTCTTGGGTGATAGTTGGACTCTCATGGAGAAATGATTTCTTAAGAGTGTTTGTTGCCAGATAGTATATAAGTGTACTAAAATTTTGTATTCATATATATTCTACGCAAACTATGGCAAAAAAGCTTCCAAATTTCTTATAACTCGAAATAAATTATTGAATAATATATAACCCAAGAAGTGTTTTAATATACCTTTTATTTATTTAAGAGAAAAAAATTTAGAATTTAAAATTAGAAAACGATTCCTGAACTACAATATTTAAGTGTTCTATTTAAACATTTTTAAGATGACGAGTATTTAAAACTTTTAATTTTAAAATTCTTAAAATATTTAATCTATACTTTTCGCTTTAAAATTTCGAAGCTAGGTTCAAGCGAGCACATTTCAATAACTGTCAATCTGAATGACAATTAAGGACAAAATGATTTAATGTCATAAATTTGCTTTTTTGACCACCTTTGTAGTTTTTTGTTTTTTAACTTCTGGTTTCTTTAATCACTGGGTATAGGACATTTAAAGGTTTTGAAAATTAAATGTTATCAAAACTATAAAAAATTCATAGAATTTAGTATCTTTTCAATAGCATAAGGCTATCACTATCTATCCATGGTATTTTTATGATAAGAAGTGATAAGATAAACGAATCAAATATGCCACATAGTTTAAAATATACGAACTCCTAACATAAATCATAAACTCATCTTAATTACTTTAGATAATTGAAGAGCTATGTTAACAGAATGGTATCGAAGCCATAAAATATCATAGCATCAAGTATCTTTTCCCTCTCCTTAAGTTATCCCTATCAAATAATTACCCTTTATTTGAAATTAAAAAAAAGTGAAGAGATAACAGAATAAAGTATGTCATATTATTTGATATTGCTTCAATATTAGAAATTTATAGTTATTTGTTTAGAAGAAAAAAAAATTTTTTTTAACCAATTGTTATTACGACTATTAAAGAAATCACAGGATTTAGTGTATCTTCAATCTTATATAAAGTTTTAACGGTATCCAATCATTTTAAAATTGAAACAATCATGAAATGACCAAATAAGATAAACCTTACAAGCAATTATTAAAAAAAAATCTTAGGAAATTAATATTTTTTCAATATCATACAACCAGAGATACTCTGCGAAAAGTTCCGGATCATATTACGGTAAAAAGTAATGGCATCTTGCGTGCAGCATTCGCAAAATTAATTTGACCTTAAAATCCATTTTCATCGTAAACTTTTACACCTTTATTTTTACTGTAATATTTATCTAATTACAGTGATTCATTGATTTTACATTAAATATTATTGTAAAAATTACGGTAAAGCAGATTTTTTGTTCCGTAAAACTTGTTAGTAAAAATGGATTTTACGATTAAGTGAATTTACTTAGGGTACCAGTACTTTTTGCTTTAATTTAGTCAGGAATTTTTTTTTACAGTGTAGGCATTCTTCATTCATAATAGCGAATAAAAACTAATGATAATATTAAAATCTTCCTGATTAATTACTAAAAATCTAATATTTTGTCTTAAATATTACGACTAAAGACTAAATTAATCCTTCTTTCAGACTTTATTCTTTAGTTATTAATTAAGAATATATTCATAGCGACTAATTTCTAAAAATACTGTACGATAAAGTAGGGCAGTGATTATAATAATAAAAAATAATAACTATTTTCAGACTATACCAAGTCATCAACTGCTTGTAATCACGATCACAAGTAATAATAAATTCTGATTACAAGTAGTTATGGTTACTTGTAATCAGAACAGGAAATAATTACTTGTCATCAGGTAGTANACTCTTAGTGGACAACATATGCAAATTTTGCACGGTTTGGCTTACTTTTGAAAGAGTTATCGCTATTTTTGTGATTTTTCCTTAATTTATGATAACCAGTGTATTTTGTCTTAAATATTACGACTAAAGACTAAATTAATCCTTCCTTCAGACTGTATTCTTTATTCATTAATTAAGAATATACTCATAACGACTAATTTCTAAAAATACTGCACGATAAAGTAGGGCAGTGATTATAATAATAAAAAATAATAACTATTTTCAGACTATACCAAGTCATCAACTGCTTGTAATCACGATCACAAGTAATAATAAATTCTGATTACAAGTAGTTATGGTTACTTGTAATCAGAACAGGAAATAATTACTTGTCATCAGGTAGTAATCATGGTTACAAGAAATAATTCTGATTACAAGTAAACTAGATCATAACTGCAAGTAATCAATATATGCAATCATAATGAGCAATTACGAGTAAATATGAATATCACTTATATCAATTTAACGATTGCAAGTAATTGTATTGTATATGATAACAGAACAAATGCATGTAATCATAATTTCAAGAAATCTTGATTACATTTTAATCGGGATTGTAACTAAGAGATTACTTTTAGATACAATGTATAAATAGTATATCTAAAAGAATTATATTGTTTCGCTTACCAAATGAAAACTTTTAAACATTGTATGTACACTGAGAAAATATGCATGGGCAAAACTAGCAGAATATGGCAAGATTTAGCGTATTTCTGGCTCTATGGAAACATTAAAAAGCTCAGTAAATTTTACTGAAGCGCTATGATAACTATTTGGTAAAACAAACAATAAAATATGGTTTCCTAAGATATGATAAAATTCAATAATTTTATCAGGATATCTCAGAGCATGACATAAAAACCATTTATTTAGTTAAATTTATTTTCCATTTTGTATTTTATTGCTAAATGTGTGGTAATAAGAACTATAATTTTGAAAATCAGAATTTCCAGTAAACCGTTACCGTATGAACGGAAAAATTACTAAATGAATGTTTTAAATATCGTATAAATATATTTTTTAATATCAAAATTATTTTTTTACCAGAAATGTCATTATCATGCACTACGGTAATTTTACCAGAATTTTTCCTCCGTGTACATATATGGATAAAACACATTGTAACCACGCGCATTAAATATATACGTACGTGCATGGTACGCACATACGTACATACATAAATTGCATGTATATGTGCTTTCATGCGTACATTGCACCTACAAAGTAGGTATACGTATTCGCACCTAAAAGAAGAAAAAAGGTAATCAAATAAACTGTTGTTATAACATTAAAAACAAGTTTGATATGACCTAAAGTTTTTGGACTAAATGTTGACCTATACTTCCTTATTTTACTTTATTCTTTATTGTTAAGTACTCATAGTCATTGAATTGATTTTCGATTTTCTAGTACTTGACAGGTAAATTGTTAAAAATGTCTGGAAAATTACCTTCGTGAGTGCGATCATATTTTCCTGATTGGGCCTTTCAAATGTTTTGAATATGAATATTAATACAAAATGAATGTTTAATGAATCTACAAAGCTTATCTCATCACAATAATCGATCCAAATTCATATATTTATTTCCTAGTTACAAAGCGTAAGTTATGAACCCTCCTTTCAAATGAAAACTGTTATGAATGGTTGTTTTTTTATGGCTAATGATGGTTATAATAAACAGTTTCTTTTTTTAAAAGTTATTAATTATTTTTGATCTAAATTCAATTTTCTTTCTACTCTCTTACAATAGATGGCGTTCGTTTTAGCTTTGAAGTTCACTGAAAAACCTAATACGATAAATATTATTGATTACTTTTAAATCATTAAACTATTCAAACATTTTAGATTATTGAATTCCTAATTGTCATAAAATAATCATCTATTTTCTTAGAAACGACATAACAACACGTAAATATAAATGAATAAATTATTTAGAGAATATATTGTGTGATAACTTGTTTTATAATTTCTCTGAAAGTCATTTTCGATAGTGTTTATATATTTAGCGAGGATTTTATTACATTTTTGATGATAAATTTTTTTTTTATAAGATACGGCAAGGAATGGTAATGATTTTGAAAAATAATGATAGTTAAGGAACTTTCATTCTTCTTCGCAAAGTTTAATTTACCTTGGAATGTTTTATCAGCAATGCCATTTCATGTGAAATAAAAACTCGTGAAATTCTATAGATTTAGATAACATAATTTTTTTTCTAAATATTTATAAAATTTTTTTTGTATTCATTCTTTTATTTTTTGTCATTAAATGAATTATTTGTTGCAAACAGTTAGATATCATTCTCTAATAATAACACTGGGAAACAAACTATTGCATTTATACAAATACTTGATCTTCCTAATTTGGGTCTGGGGATTTCAAATCTATTTTATAAGTTTAGTTCAATTAAATAATTTAATTAAATAATTTAATTAGTTTTATTATTAGTTTATTGATAAAATTAGTTATGCTCCTAAAGTTACAGATTTTTCAAGTTCAAATTTTAGTCTATTTTTTGTAGAAATGTACAAGTTTAAAAAAGTTTATACGCATTACACGAGGCCAAGTAAGTGTTGCAACAAACTTATAGGGAGTTAAGGTATATAATCAGGATTAAAATTGAATCGGAACCCATGCTCGGAAATGCTGTCGTACCCGGCTAGACGTGCTTCCTTATTATGACTTGCTCAGAAGCGCACAAAGAAACTGTTTATAATAGGAAAGAGCCCCTACCGGCGTATGGTATTTCTGGGCAAAGGTTAATAAGCCATTTGAAGCTTGATGATGTGCTCTTACTCCCCTAGAAGTTTTCTACGATATGACATTTTTAAACTTGTACATTTCTAGAAAAAATGGACTTAAAATGTCATAAACTGTAACTTGGAGAAAGAAAGTGCTTGAAGATTTGAAATTAACAATTACTACTTAATCTACTGAATTAGGTACTTAATGATACATAAGTACCTAAAATTTGAAAAAAATCTCATGCAAAAAAAAAAAAAAAAAAAAAAAATTGCTTCCTAATGTTATCAATTTCAATTCATGATTCTATAAAGGAAAATCAGTGGTAAAAATATAAAAGTATGTTTAATTAAAAATATTTGCGTTTGCTAATTGTACTTATGTTTTCTTTTACAAAGCAATTTTTTGAAGTATTTGGTTTGGCATAAGAAAAATTCAATATTATTCAAAAATTTTAAAAGATTAAATTGGCTTTGTTATCAGATGCTCTACAGTATGATTTTGCCGACCGAATTGTGTAGTGGTCAGGGAGCTGATGTCACATCAAAAAGGTTCAGGGTTTGAATTCTGAACCAGGCATGAATATTCTTCATTCTCTGCACTATTTGTCTTACTGTGGGGGTAACATTTGCCCACCAGGTATGGTGCGACTGAAAGAGTGGCCAAAAAACTGTCCTGATCAATACCCGAATGACAAAAGCTCGAGTGTCAATCGAATGGGCTTTGGAAAAAAAGCAATATAATTTACATATAAATTTGAAAAAAGGTACTATGACAGCTCAACGAACTTCATTGTATTTTAATAATAAAATCATAACGAAATAATTGTAAGGTGGATAACATGAGCTAATGGAACAATGATAACATTTTAAGTTAAAAGAGGGAAGTTGCAAGTTCGATCTTTCGTTCTGAAAAGTACAATACGGATTTTATACAGATTAGTGGTTCCTATCTGAGAGTGCATGAAAAAATGTTATATTGTCCGCAGACAAATAAGAATTGGAAAAATATGTTTTGAAATTTTTTTGTATTACATACGTGGGTACAATACTAGTTGTTAGTTGTAATGAAAGACTCTTAATATAATTGAAAAAAAAAAAACAGACAGTATTACATAAACCGCCTAAAAATTCTTGTAATAAATTATCCCTGAAAAAAAAAACACTCGATATATAGCATAATACATGACTATATTGATTTAACAACTAATTTAAACTATTAATCGGTTATAACAATTAAGAAATCGATAAATTTAATGAAAATGATTGACTTTAAAAAAAATGCTTTTTTTTCAGTGGGAATATGCTCAAATTTTTTAAAAGAGAAAATTAGAAGGAATTTCAAGCTCTTATTGATCCTCACTAGCTTTATACATTTTCCATGAATTGTTTTTTGAAAATAATGTTGTCATTTTCCTTTTGAATTTGTTTATGTACAACTATCATATTATTATTATTATTATTATTATTGTGAAATAATTATTTTAGGAATTATAAGTAGAGCATTACAGAATTTCAAGTGCCGAAAGAAAATTTAAATTATCAAAATAAATGCTCAAGTGGAGGATATGTATAACATAATACATGACTATATAGATTTAACAACTAATTTAAACAACTAATCAATTATAACAGTTAAGAATTCGAAAAATTTAGTAAAAATGTTTTATTTTAGATGACAATATGCTCACATTTTTTAAAAGCGAAAATTAGAAAGATGCGTTTTTAACTTACTTGAAATCAAAAATTGTTTTATGATTGTCTTTCCCTCAGAAAAGTAAAGTATAGAAATAAAATTAAAACTAATTGTCTCCCTCTCAAAATCGCAAATATATTGTAAAAAAAGAGTGAAAAAGTTTGCTAAACACAAATTTATGATAATGAACAGTAAAAAAAGCTTACAGCTTTTGATTCTCTGGTGTACACTGTAAAGATTCCGGATCAAAGTACGGTATAAAGTATAAACATTTTGGGTACATAATCCATAAAATCTATTTTACAGTACAATATTACACCACAATTTTTAGAGAAGTATTTATTTAATTGGAGTGATTCAGTGATTTTACGGTAATTTTTACTGTAAAAATTACAGTGTATCAGATTGTTTTGTTCCGTGGCATGTTCGGGTAACAATGGACACCGAGTGTCGGTACTTTTTACCTCAAATTAATTCAGTGGAATTTTTAACAGTGCAGTATCAAATCCTGTTTGCTATTTTAACTATTTCAATACAATTTATTCGTAACTTTTAACGTTCTTTTTTTCTTTCAGTAGAGGAAAATTTGTTTAATTCTATTGAAATTTTTAGAATTCCACGTAAAACGCCTAAAAGCTCGTACATAAATGAGCTTTGAAAATACAATACAATATAATATAATGCATGTTCTTATCAATTAAAACTTTAAACAATTAAGAATTTGATAAATTTAATAATAACGTGTTTCCTTAAATATTTATGATCCTACTTTTTTTTAAAAAAAAAAGAAGAAAATTTGAAGGATGGGCTTTCAATTTGCTTGAAATCAATCATTCTTTTATGGTTCTCTTTTCCTTAAAAAAGAATGAAGTGAAAAAAAATGAAAAGTAAAACTTATTTCCCCAGAGGGCATGCAACAGTTTTTGTCGAATCTACTTCTAGGGAGGAAGAATAAAAAACAATTACATTCTGTCCCACACTAGTTTAATGCACCAAATCTGAACACTTTCATTGGATGGTGAGTTCAAAGATCGTCTGCTTCTTTCTTTGTGTTCATTGTCTTCGAATTTGTTCTCCCTTTGCTACGCAACTTGATACTTTTTTTTCTTCCATTTTTGATTTTTTTTGTTGTTTTCTTTCCTCATTTTTTTCCACATAAAGAAAGCGTTTGGTTTCAACTATAAAAACTTCCTATCGAATTTTTTTTCTTTGCAAAAAATAATTCTTTTTATGCCTCTTACTATCGCTTTTACAAAGTAACTCATGTTTCAAATTTTTTCAGGCAGTTTCTGGAATATTCCGAAAGAAATGCTTGTATGGTATTTAATAAAAAAACTAGTAAAGAGATGGAAAGTTTTTGATATAAAGTTTAAAAAAATTAATTGGCCTGGGACAGAAGCTTTTGTTTTCTACCTAAGATATGTTTAATATTCTAAGAAAGTAGGTTTTGTATATTGAAAAATATTAATTAGGTCATTTTTTAACATAGTAAAATAACAAATATTCGAAAAGAAATTAGATTTTTTTTAGTGGAAGTCACCTATTAATTAAACCTTACAGTTTAAGAGTTATGAAACTAACATTCTTAACATGATGTTTAAAAAATAAATGAAATGTACAAAATAAATGCTGGAAGAAATCTTGTGACATTTTGACGAGTTTAGACTAATAATTAAAGTGCTGGATACAAATATTTTGCAGATGTCAGAAAAATAAAAGCAAAATAAATGATCACCAATTTAATTGAAAGCAAATTAAAAATCGCATTGTATTACAGGTTTAAAAGGCTTTTAGCCGTCGGCAACTTAAGCCTATAAAGCTTAAATCGACAAGTTTTCGAAAACGTCATTTTGAATCAAATATATTTAACTTACAAAAAGTAGTATCAAATTTCTTCATATGGATTTGATATTTTCCTCGCAATCTTCGTTAAATAGGTAAGGAAATGCCATTTGCAAAAATCTTTCGCAGTCTTGTTTCATAATTTTAATCTTTAGTGCTAAGCTGATTATATCTTTAAAGTTGTCGATTTAAAAGCGAGCTTTAAGTTAATATTTCCGTGATTATGAGCTAATATCTTACTTTAGTTAATGAATTTAATGGATTTTCTTCAGAGAAAGAAAATGCTTGGGAGAGCTTCCCAAAATTAATAATTGATTTTGATTAGCTGTAGCATGTATTCGATTTTGCGCTTCTGATGAAAATAAATATGCATACATTTTATACAATATGAAACGTTTCTGATTGTTCTGTAAAAAAATTGATATTATTGGGAGATGCATGTCTTATTAGAAATATTAGTTTTATCACATTTTGAATGTATTTTTTTGCTTCCTAAAAGTGATATATTATTAATTAAAAACCTTTTAATTCATTTAAAAAACTTGAGAAATAATTTCCATAATTTTTATAAGTTTGTGTAATGAAAACAATTCTTCTTACACGAGAAAAATGTTTTAAACGACTTTAATAAAAATCTTGAAGTAAGTTCATAAGAGCTGCACATATGAAAAAGGCACAAGCATGATAGCCTTAAAAATGGTAGAGATAGCAGGAAGGTAACAGCATTTCACTTAAGACTGCGTGTAACTGATTAACCAGTTCACATGAGAGCATTTAAAGTGAATGTAAGTCGAGATAATAAGGATTTACTCAGAACAGAAAAAACAGTATTATGATTTTTAGTGAGATATCATAATACTGTTTTTTCTGTTCTGAGTATTGAGCATTCCTATATTCATGCCAGATAAATTGTGGCAGATATGTAATGAGTCTGTGCAGTATTAGGTAATAAGAGGTAAACAAAAAGTTATCATTCTTTGATTAACTCAATCCAATTCATCAGTGAATTCATGAAATATCATGACGTTTGGTTGCATGGGTCCAGTATAAATATAAGCCTTTAAAAATAATAATAACGTTTTACACAATTTGTTTATTACCATTTCTTTTAGACAGAGTTCTTCATAAACAGTACCAATTGGGTGATTAATTTGTCTCATTACAATCATGTAAAGTTATGCTTCGCACTACTGCACGTTGCTCTGTTTTTCGTGTATGCATGTTTCAAAACTTTCAATTGACTTTAAACACTCTCAATTAATTAATTGCACGCAATTCATGGGAAACTCTTCTTAATTTGATGGTATCATCGTGAATAATGACGCTGAATTATGTTGTTATGATGTGTGACAACTTTTCATGTGAGATTCTCGCATAATATTGGAAATACAACTTATATGTGGTTTCTTATTTAACTTAAGGGTGTCTTTCGAAGCTCTTTGGACAAAAAGAAAAGGAATTAAATAAATAAATAAAAAAGCCAAAGTTGAGTACCTTAAACTCGAAGCAATTCTATAATTTCAAACTTTATGTACCATCTTGTCGTAAATAATTAGTTGGCCTTTGTAACGGACATAAATAGCGAAAATATTTAAAAAAAAACATACTAAAATAATAATGATAATAAAAAATAGCTCAAATATTTAAAAATAGCTTAAATATTTGAAAAATAAAATTTTTTTGTCAAAAAATTGCCAAATGGCGAAATGTTTTCATCCAGAAAATTTTTTTTATAATACATAATAATTCTAAATTTTTACATATTTTTATGAGCCTACATAATGTTGGATTAACTAATCAAGGACTAAAAACTTGATCATAAACGCTTTTAAAAAAATTATTTTTTTTCTCCACTAAACATTGAAGTCACAAAACGGAAGGTGACAGGACTTACGCTTACAAGGTGTTGTGTAAAATGGGTCGTAATTATTCGTATAGTCATGATTAGTTGTTGTGAATCATAACATTAATAAAAACAGAATATTATTCACTAAAAAACGATATTTAATTCGAAAAACAGTCTGGAAAAACTGGAAAAAAACATTCCAAAAAGTCTCATTCGAGAACATTCGATTGAAGTATCTTATCATTAAAATAAAAGAATATCCATTTCTTATGTAAAAAATATAACGAATGTAACTTCACCAACATTCACATGAAACTCATCCAACGCATTGTTTAAGAAAACAGAATAAATTCTTGTATAAAGATATTATAAACTCATAGATCAAGAATACAATTGAAATGACTGCCCAGCTTTCGTGGTAACGGTATCATGGAGAGAATTTGTAATATTTTGAATATTAGCAACTACACTGCAAAAAAGGGTTTCTCAAAATTGATCATAACTGTGTTTCAATATTTTAGTCAAGAAATCAGTAATTTTAATTTCTCTTCTTGGTTATGGTGGTGAGAAGATTACTGCGAGTTCGGTGGTCCTTGGTTCGAATTCTATCGGCAGCCTATGAACATCTTACTGATCCTTTTCTCCTTCTACATTATTTTTGAGATTATACATTTTGCTTAAATATTAGTATTGTCTGTTTAAATTTGAGAATATCATTATACTCAACAATGAGTTTTTAAATTCAATTCTATTTGTTTTAGAACTATTTTGATGCATTTGCCAAACATGGAATCACACTTTTTTACGGAGTATTTTTTCTCGTCAAAACAAAAACCTTTTTGGAATGATATTTTTAGCATGATATCTGACTTGATAGATATGAAAAAAGCAAAAGGCAGCATACAAATCACTGCGCTTTAATCTCTTTTTCCTGCTTCATCAGAGCACATTAAGTAGAAATGAATCGTTGGCTCTTTAAGAATTAAAAAAATAAATGTTTTTTTTATCTCTCCATATTTGGGACTGCTCTTTTGTATCAGCTCCATTTTTAGTTCTTATTTTTGTGAGGTAGTATTTGGTTTGTTGCCGTTTGACATTATTTTACTTACACCTATATTTAGCCCATACCTCATTATACCATTGTACTAATTTCTATATACTTCTCTAAAAGGATATGGTCACCCGGGGTGTCACATATTGGATGATTATATAACTTACTTTATAATCATCTTGTATTAAAGTAAGATTTCAAACTTTGTTTAAGTTATAACTATCCTATGATCTTCTAAATGTACCATTGCATTGAATGCCGTTGGATATTATTAGTGAACAAAATATTTCCAATCACTATTAATAAGCATAGTTAGTCATATGAATTGCTTTTTGTTGAGCACATAGTTGATTGCAAGTAGTAATCCGTTATTTTAAACCACGACTATGAGTTATCCAAATTACTGATCATAATTTTAATTGTAGTTGCCAGCAATCATAATTTACGATTACATTAATAATTAGAACTTATTGCAATTTCAACTAAGACAACAAGAAATAATGATCTTCAATTGTTATTTGGTTTATACGTAATCGTAATTATGTGTATTGTTGGTTACAGAATAATTTATTACTGCAATTAATGACGTTTTGATTTACTCTGGTGAACACTTTCATGAAGAAAAAGTACTCTGATATTTCATCTCTAAGTCAGAAACAGTCCAAACAAAGATAAGCTACTGTATGTATACTTAATTTAACTTTAAATTTGGAACTACTAAATTATCTGAAAACAAGATAAATATTTTTCCAACTAAGCTTCTTAGTAAAATTTGATGAATTTTCTGGCCAAATAAAATTTTAAATCCAGAATAGCCTTTAATTTCAGATTACACTCATATTTTGGAAGAAATTAAGAAACATTGTTTCAGATTAACTGGACGTATTTTAAAAAATGATGCTGGTGACATAGCAAATGTAGCTTCTTATTGGCGTCAGTCACTGTGGAGGTCTTTCAAAACTGACTTGGAGTTGCATGAAGCTGGAAGACTTAAGACAGAATGGACTTAAATGTTGAGGAGAGGTCAGAGCTGCAGCCTAAGATCGTAAGAGTTAGAGTACCATGAAGAAGGCATTATAAGCAGACACACATTGAAAGAGTGAAGGAGCAGAAATTAAGAACATCCACCATAATTCTAATCCACAAATGCACCAATGAAGAGCAGTGTGTTGCTCTTTATTTCGCTACATCATGGTACTGATGCATTACTCCCTACTGAGTTAACAGGTAATATTGGATACCTGCTGGTTGGATCATTATCTGGAAGCAGAAAGGAAGCCACGATGCTGAATTTACGCAGCAGTGAGTTCGAACATTCACTATTATTAAACATTATCGACACTTAATAGAATAGAACTTTCATAAATATTTCTATTACCATGTTATTAAAGTCATATACATGATGACGACATGCCAAATGGATCCTTATTAATTCTTGTAAAATCTACTTTTTGTTTTGTTAGAAGGAATAAAAAAAATTCTTTTCAACATTTGACTAGAGTTTTGTTGCGTTAATTAACAAACCTATTGTTGCGGGATATTTGCTTAACTTTATTGTTAGTGATTGGTAAATTAATATGCATTTCTAATTTTGCCCAATAATGGATTGGCGGGGAAAAAACCAGCCTCAAAAGAGAAAAAAAGAGCTCACAAGTCTTCAAACAATGATTCTTCTCCCTAATTATTATTCACACAGTTTCGATTGCTAGAACAAACAGTAATAAAACATTTATTACTCTTTCATATAGAATGCGTAGTTTAAAGATTTCAATTAAACTTACTTTTAATTAGACCAATTACTTTGCGAACAATAGCACAGAAAACAATTGGGATTTCTGTCTCGATTTGAATATAAATGCAGGTATCACGCTTATTGGAAAACCTGGATTGTCTGAAAAGACTGCACCTCTTGTTAAGTAAAGAATTAGACTAAGAACGACACGATATCCTAAATCAGGTATTGTAATTTAATTTATTTCATTGTAATGAGCTTAACTTATCGTAGCGAGAAGAATATTGTTACACATAAATCTTCTTTTATTCCATCTTGTAGAACACAATGAAATATCCATCTTGTTCTAAAGAAGAAATTCTGCAGTCAAGTTTAGTGCTCTACGCATTTGATTTAATTAATTCTCTCGAATCCAGCATTATTTCTTGACGACAATGCGTTATAAGATTCCCGCGAATCTCTGTGAGAAGTGTCGTCACGTTTTTTAATTTGTTTAAAAATGAAAACGGGTTGCGAATTTCCAGCCGAGTTTTAAGCCGAAAAGTTTGAATGAAATGTCAACGCATTTCGCAATTAAGGTGATTTTCCCGAAATATTTCTAATAAAGAATGTATTGAAGCTAACTGGCTTTAAAGAATTAGGCCTAACAAATGCGCTGTTGAGTGTTTGCATTTTCATGAGAAATCAATGTTGGGACAAATAGTTCTTTAAGAATTAGAAGCGAAACAAATATTAGTCAATTCAAACGGCTGCAAGATTTTATTTGTATACAATGTCTTTCATATAATTTATTGAAACAGCAAGTCGTGTGAAACATGTCTGGAATTAATTAATCAACTTAAAATTAAGTTTTATTGCAAACGAGACCGAATATGTCTAAGCTATTGCATAATGTGTCTTATAACATCAATCAATTATAAAAATACTATTCAATTCAAAGTGTTCTTTTATTAAATAACCCGCGTTACTAATTATAAGTGAAGGCTCAATCATTCATTCGTAATTACCAAACAATGTCGGATTTTTTTACGTAACATGATAGTTTATAATAGTAAACAGTGAATGTGCCTAGTAAATCTGAAGATTCCCCATGGGGAACTTCTCACAACGATGTGTCCAACTTCCCGAGCACTCAGAACTGTGTGAAACTGGTCAGAAAATTTCATCAATAGCATGTATGAGTGCTGAAACTGTCAGGTCCAAGTATTTGAGTTTCACTACTCTCGTAAGCTCAATTGTTTGATTTGCAGAATGCTTAGATCAATCGTGTATCTGCGGTCGTTGGTTTCATGTCGCTCCGCAGACAGCTTGGACGATTACTCAGTTGGTAGTAAGTAAGTTATACGAGTTTTTTCTTGTTTTAAGTTTTCTTTCTTAGTCCAGAGAAATACTACCGACTTGGATTTAGAAAGAAAGTTTGGAAGTGCTGACTGTCTCTTTGTCTATATCTATGTCCAGACAGTGAAGGGTAGTTAAAGGATTCATTGCTGTCTCCATATCAACATATTAACCACTACCTGCTTTCCAATGTCGTGCCCTTTATGGAGACAATTATGGAGACAAAGATTTAATAGTCTGAGAAGGCATCTCATTGAATGATCACGTGATCCCTCATGTTTTGCAAAAGAGGCATTGTCACTGGTTTGCTTAAATATAGAAATGCATTCTTGTAGCTCTGTTTTGGCGTTTTTGAGAATTTTATTAATTCTGACATCATTTTTGGACAGTGCGTGGCCACATGAACCTAGGATTTTGAAATGGATTGTTATACCTGTAGACCTGAATCTGATTGAGAATGTTTAGGAGTACCTCGGCAGACAAGTTGCTGATTTGAGTTCTCTTTCATGGTCATTACCTGAACGGGAACAAGGGTTACTTCATGTGCAGTTTTTGTATCTCATTTCGCTCCGACATCTTAATTGGTAGCATGGCGGGACGATTCAACCAATGCATTGCATTAAGGGGTGGGCGCATTCCTTAATAATTCATTCTTGCTTTTTTCTTGTTACAAATCACGTTTATGTTTCAATTTGTGTAAATTTCTATGTGGCAATCATTTAAGAGTTGTTTATTGCATATTTAATCAAAATTTCGTACTTCTATGTTTATTCGATTTTAAATTAGACACGGAAAACAAGTTTGTCTTTAATCTTTTGGAAGGCAGTCTGTTATGGCGAATACAATTTTTTTTTCTTCCTTAAAATAAAAAAGAAGACTTGGCTCCTAATGGGAGAAATATTGAGCAATTTAGATTGTTTTAAAATAATCAAATATATTAATCAATCTGAAAATGTTGACGAATAATCTGAAATATTAAAATAATAATTATTAGATTTTATAGTTAGTTTATAATTCAAGGATAAAAGCTAATTACAATAAAAAATTTCATAATGTTTTTTGACTTTTAAGAAAGAAAATCCTTTTACTGCCGGCATTATGTGTTATGCTTTTGTGATTAATTAACTAATTAAATCTTACCAAACTATGAAAAGGCAAACGGATAGACATTACCGTGCGCTTGAATTATAAATTTTAATTAAAGTAAATAATAATGAAGTCCTTTTGAAATGCTTTATACAATTACTATTCATTTACTTATACAAGCAATTTACAATGTTTATAAGTATCATAGCATAGCACAATATTACAAATTTAATCAAATGCGAATGTGAATGTTTGTTAAACTCTTAGATAACGAAGATTTGGTTAACTTATTTAATTGGATTTATAGTTATAACCTATTTAATAAATAATAGTTATCAATAAAGAAACAACGTGATTTTACGTATTCTCTTAAAATGACATTTCTTACTAAAGTAGAAATTTCGATTTAAATATATGACTTTTAGCAGAACTTGATACAGAATTTTATTTTTACAGAGATAAATAAATAAATAAGTAAATGTTCTGTTATCGGTATGGGAAGGCACATATAGATTACTTATTTTATTAGATATATAATTTTAGTTTATTGTATTAATTTAAATAATTAGACATTTAAATCATTGATTAAATATAAATACAAATATTTTGCAAGGTAAGATGGGTAAAAATAAAATTAGTTTTGACTCTATAGTTATTAATCAATATTTCTTGGGATGACTTATTTTGTGATTAAAAATTCAAAAAAAAAAAAAAAAAACATGATAAAACATAAATTTTTTTTAGGTTCAAAGAAAAAGAATTTTCTTTTTAGTAAAAAAAGGGAAGCATTTTACCGCCGGCAGGGCATTTTATCTTTTTATTATTCTTACATTTTTCAATTGACTAGCTGAATAATATCGAACTTTCAAAAGTCACAACTGAACAAAACGTCTAGACATTTCTTTACATTTTGGTTCTAAAAGCTTTTTGAAGCTCCTTTGTGGGTGCAGGGCAACAAAGCAAAAAAAAAAAAATGATGTGTAGATATATATCTATATTCTTCGCATTTCTCCATTTTTTTTTCTTATCATTTATGTAAGCGATAAACAGAGAAGTAAAGAATAAAAAAAAATCAGAAGTGTTTTAAATTCGATTGAAAGCGAGAAATACTTGTCTGAAGATAGATTTTTCCTCAATTTTTTATTTTAAAAGTGAAGATGCTTTTGATACAAATACCACATCGCCATGTCTTAGGTTTTATTGTTTTCCCCAAGGAATAAAAAGAAGAAACATTTTGAAAGTTAAAAAAAATATTTTTATAAAAAGGCAGTATGCGGCTTGTTAAGTTATATTTTGAAGACTTTTAGATGGATTTTGCAGAATTATCACTGCCTGTTCTAGTTTCCATGGATTAGATTGCAGCGTGAGGAGGTACATGGAATTTTTTTAACTCCACAGTTCGTAAATCCTCCCTTGGTGCATAAGAAACTATATTTTTAATACTTAAAGTTTACACTATACTAGTAGAAAATAAACTCTTTTATTTTAACAAACTGATTTATAACAAATGCTTTAGTGTCACAACCTACCTTTAAATCAGAAAAAAAACTGCAAAAAAATACTTCAAGAAACAAGAATGTATTTAAGTAGCAGATTTTCTCCTAAAAGAATAGTGCTTTATATATATTAAAAAAAGTATTGTATAGTAACTATATTTTAAAAGGGTTCTTCAGGCAGTTTTTCCATTAAGAAAAAAATACAGATAACTTCTATTGCCTAGTACTTATAAGAAACTTATTAAGAACTTATTAAGGACTTATTAAGAAACTTATTTAGAACTTATTAAGAACTTATTAAGAAAAAATACAGAAAAGTTCTCTAAAATATGCTAAAATTAACTTAAGTAAATGCAAAGTAAATGTGTTCAACAATTCAAAATCCAAATAAGTATATCATATTTTATTCAAAAAAAAAAATCCATAATTGAAAGTAGAAGCATATAGTAAAAATGTTTTATATACAAAATCGTTTTCACAATAATTTGCGATCCTTTATTTTTTAAATACTTTTATTATGAAATTAAATTTTAGCAAGACTTTCTCTGAATATCAAATTATGTGAGACAAATAATTTTAGCAAAATGGTTTTTTAAGATAAATGGGCAGATGTATAATGATTATTTGACATTGCTAAACTCTTGATTGCATTACTTAATTATCATTAGAATATGAATATGATAGAATATTAGCAGATTTCCAAATTTTTTCTCGAATGAGTGGTCTTATTATTAATTTAAAGTAGTTTAATAATAAAACTTGAAAAAATAGTACAATTTTAAAACGTTTTTTTTTGTCGTAACAAGGGATTTCAAAGAAGCAAATTTTCACATCTAATCGGACATTTTGTATGCATAAGAATATTTTTACTTCAACTAACTAATTTATCGTTTGGCGTGATAATGTAATAAAATGCAAACGATTACTTTAAATGTTTTTTGATGGAATGATTATTCTTCAAATTTAGTTTTTTGGTTGCATGTTGAAGCTTTGAATCCTAAAATTCCAGAAAAATCTCCGCAGAATCAATGTAATGAAATTATAATAAATTTAATGAATTGGCAATGAAAATAAGTATGGTTCCCAAAATCATGAGCAAAAAGGTAATATTTTTTTGTACCGCAATCGAATTTTATTGCATTAGAGTTATGTTAAATTTTGGAGTATAGTGAAAAAATTATGTAACCAAATTCCTAACAAAATTTTTAAAAAAATAATGGTTTGAAGTGAAGATGGAGCAGAAATTCTATCAGCTCATAATCGATATTTTATAGTATGATAACAAAATTTTTTATTTCCAAATTGCTTCCTTTTAATACTCGAGAATTATTTGAAGATTTTAAAAATTATATATTGAATTACAATTCAAAGGAGTAATGATGCTTTTAAAAATCACTATTATGAATAATACTATAAATAAAACTATTCTCGAACACAGCAAAATTTATTTCAAAATTCACAGTTTAAAATTGTATGACAAATAAATTTATACTTAAAGAGGTAAATAATCTTTTTAAAAATCATGTAACTAATTGATGTGATAAAGTTTTATTCAAAAGTACATTGAATGGTTAAAAATATTATTATTTCCACATATATTTTGAATCGATTTACTCCTAAAAGCTTAATAATTTTTTTAAAAACTATTACCATAAATATTATGATTAATAAATTTATTCTCGAAGAGCTTAAAGATTGTTTTAAAAGTCATTATCGCAAATAAAATCATAAATAAAGTTTTACTTAAAGAAGTTAGAAACCGTTTTAGAAACCACTATTGTGTATGACATTATCAATAAAGTTATACTTAAAAAAAGTTAAATTTTTTTAAGAACCACTATTTTTAGCGATATGTTCAAGGAGAAAAAAATTCTGGTATAATTACCTTACTGTATGGTAATGACATTTCTGGTAATAAACAAAAAAAAAGAAGGAAAAACATAATTCTGGTAACAAAAACCGTAATAAGTGGTATTTAAGTCATTTATTTGGTATTTTTCTGTGCATATGGCAACAGTTCACTAGAAATTTTGAGTTTTAAAATTATAGTTCTTATTAAGAAACATTTAATGAAAAATACAGAACTGAAAAGCAAATTGAACTAAATAAATGGTTTTTATTTCATGCTCTAAAATATCATGATATAATTTATGAATTCTACTACATTTACCAAATTTTATTAAATATAATAAAACTATATTTCATTGTTTATTTTACCGAAATAATTAGAGAAGCGGTTCGTAAAATTTACTGACCATTTTGGCGTTTTCATTGAGAGAGGAACACTGTAAGTAATACCATATTCTGGTAGTTTTAACCATACCTTTTTTCTCAGCATTAAATGTCAGCAAGTAAGAAAATTATAAAGACAGAAAGCATGTTTGATTTTATGATAAAGAAAACATGCTTGTTTTAATAATAAATTAAAGCTTCTTTTAATATTAAAACACTATTGTAATAGGTAAAAAATTACCTAATTTTACTGTGTTTTAATTATAAATATCATACAAATAGGTAAATAACTTTTTTAGTGAGTGTTGCCTTTCGTTTACAACTTGCAAATATTTAATTTTCATGACTCAACCATAAAACTTAAAAAAGGAAAATATTTAATTTTCACACCATGAAAGGATCAGGTGATCAGATAAAAAATTGTGACACAGCAGAAAACCTCAGAAAAGGGGAACGAGGGGATAGAGAAAGGCAAAAAGAACCTTGCCTAGCTTTTGCTGAGGACGGAGACCTTTCACTCAATTCAATTTGTGTTCTTAAGTGGACTGAGGAATTCAGGGTTCAGCAAACAAGAGAGCACTCTGGGTAATTTCTTTAGAGGTATTTACCTAACATGTTCACTTTCTTGTAGAAGAAGCAAAGAATAAACAAACAATTTTAGTTAAATCAAACATAGAGGGTCTGGTAGTAAGTGGTATCTGTTTTCGATTTGTTGTTCCGATAGGCCCAAGTTTAAATATCAGGTTAATAGAGGAAAATATTTATTGAGCAGGGTTAGTCTGGTTATCAAGTTTAATGCTTGCTGACATTTCCTGATAAATAAAGATAAAGATATTGTCTAGGTTAGGTTTTTAGTTGTTTTTGTACACTTTAGAGCCCAAAAGAAGGCATTTAGAGTTTACATATAAAATTTTTTTGAGCTGTTGTTATCTTTTTGTTAAAGTGTTAAATTGAAATTTTGTTATACGAATCTAGCATCCGATTAAATTACATGGCTAGACTGGCTGTAGATTATAACCCCAACTATAGTGAACCCTCCTTGAAGGTATAGACTTTAGACCACATATTCATTTAACTTAAAAAATCCCTTTGGTTTAAAGTAAAGCAGTTTCAGAACGTATTTTATCATAATTTGCTTCATTTTATAGCGTCGAATAAAACATTTTGCAGAACTTTATATAACTAGTCAAACTGACGTCATGATAGCACTATTTAAATTACTATAGATCTATGGTAATTACTTTCACTATAGGTACTCAGTCTCGAACAAATGTAATATTGGTGTTAATAGGGCCTTTCCTGATAAATGATAAATAAAGTCCAGGGAAGAGGGGTATCTCACAAAGGATAAAAGAAAAATTATTTCAATGTAAAATTTGTATGTAGGAATTATAGAGCAAAACTTTCTACTTGCTCCTGTTATATATTTTATGGATAACCTTGTTATTGAGCAAAATTAGTTCCATAATTTGCTACAATAAAGAAAATTATTTGAAATAGGATATTTACTGTTTCGTTTTTGCTTTTGTAAATTGGATCCATTTTCTGATTAAATTTACTAGGTTAATTTCAGAAAATTAAGCACAAAATATTTAGTTTGTTAAAGAAAGTTTAAAATTTCTAATAAGCTAGTGGGTTCCATCCGCTGTTCGCTGACGTTCACCAACCCTCAAAGAACTCTATTCAATCTTATATGGTTTGCTTTGCAAACCATTCTCAATTCATACAGTTAAACTCATTTGAAATGTGATCTAGATTATAATCTGAAGAATTTAAATCAGTTATTAAAATCTCTTAAAACTAATTCCTCTATAGAAAAATAAATATTTTTTGTAAGCAATAAGTTATTAAAATAAACAAGATTTAAATTGTAATAAATGACATGCAATGTACGAAATTTCCGAAACAAAAGGAATAATTATGCTTTAAAAACCTTTTTAGCTATTTAGGAATGGTCTTGCAAGTAGATTTTCTCATCATGACAACAACTTAGTATACTTCCTTGAAGAATTTTTTTTACGCCCATAAGTGAGCTGCATAAAAGCTACATATTTTAGTTATAGCGACGTCATGTTGAGCGATGTCACGTTCTTCAACATCAACAGACGTGTGATGACCTGTCTTCTATGCATTCTTTCAATGTTATGCCTTTTATAACTGTCATGAACCATTTGTTATGCTTTTCAAGAAATTTTTCTTTTTATTATGCTTAAAAAGCGAGACTGCACAAATTATACTTCTTTTTAAATGAATAAGAGTAACAATGAATAAAAGTATTATTATAGAATCTGAATAAGAATAACTAAAACATAATATAAAACACTTTGCTTGACTATACGATTTTAACCCTTCAATTCTTCTAAACCTATATCTCAGTTTGTTTCAGGTTTTTGCTATCCTCGCGAGAGTAGAATTTTTATTCAAAAATTATAACCATGTGCGTTTACGCTTTCAAGCTTATTACAGCTCATGCGCTTGACATTTCCGATATTTCAATTTCAATTCTTTATTACTAACTTGAAAAAGAAATGAGGACTTTCTTAGTCATCCAGTAAGAGAAATATACTTATTTATTTTGTGAGTCAAGTTACTTAACGAAATTAGTAATTTTTAAATTTTTTTTCTTCTGTGAAATTAAAAATACCTTACTTTTAAGGGTCCCTTATAGTGATTGAACATTTTTACGAACTATTATTGTGGAATAGTTTGTAATCTAGAAATGTCTTTATTTGTGTTTTATTTTACAAAAATTGTACTTTGAAGTAAGTATATTTAAAGGAAGCGATTCTGTAAATGAAAAATTTTTTGAAACATTTTCTAATTTTAAACCTACAATGAAAAATTTTTTTTGCTTCAATAATTTAAAACAAACTAGAGGTTAGGTAAGTTATTTTAGCTATTTTAGGTAAAAATTGTCGTACAGAAATAGTTTGTAAGTTTTTCAGAATTTTCATATGTTTGGACATTATTGTATATTTATGTTTGCATAATTGCAAAAAATTATACTTCACGCTAACAGCTACCATTCGTAACGTACCGTTCTTTAAAAAAAAGTCACAAAATTAGGCTGTTGAACTCAAGAAAAATTTTTAAAAAAGGAAATGCATTTTATGTGTACTCTTATCTTTCCTCTGCATCGAACGGGCATTTATGTTTCGGACTATGTCCACCTTAGAGTGAGCGATGTTGTGCCAAATGTGTTGACCCATTTCTTACCCCATTCCACTAAGTCACGTCTGCTTCGTCCTCTGAGGGGTCAAGTATCCCCTTTCTCCCTCACTTACCCCTAAAACTCTTTCCATCTGTCAATCCTGGAGCATCTTTGAGAGTAGAGCGAGCGACAGAGGTAGAAGGGAGAGAGATGATCGATAAAAGAAACCTACCCCCCAACCAGTGTGGGAAACAGAGAGGAGACATCTTTTTCTATCTCGAGATATTTTTTTATTCCCACGTAAACTGAGGTTTTCGGTGCCGTTTGACGCGGCGATGGCACATATATGAACTCTCATGTGTTCTCCTACCTCCCTCAGAATGGGGGGTGAGAGCTATGAAGGAGCTTCGTAAAAAGGAACAGGAAGGAAGGATAGAATATAACGGTGGTTTATTTTGAGAATGGTGCAAGTCACGTTTGAGAAGTAATCAAGTTAGCCAAGAAAACGTACGACATTTTTTAGTCTAAATAATTGATGAAGGAAATTTTTTTTTATTTGAGATAACATTTCTAAAACATCAGCAATATTATCAGCGATTTAAAGCAATATAAACGGCAACGTCTAAAACAAAATAAAATCTTTTTTTTTCGAAAAATAGTTTATATTTTTAGCAATTAATTACTTTAATTATGAACTGTTGATCTGTGGGTAAGTAAACAGCAGCGAAAGAATCGTTGTTCTATTTGCCAGATTTATAAATAGCTTTGAAAATAAATTATGAGAAATTGTAAGAAAACCTTGCAAAAGTGTTTAATTGAATCAGAATTTTCTGTAAAATTATTTATTGTTACTAGCATGCATGAACGCGATGCACAGTTTATTAAACTTTCAATCATTAATACTATATATAATAGTCATACATATATTTTTTTCTTTGAAAATGCATTAAGCAGTTTTTCTTGTTTAAAATCGAAATTAAAGAGACACGCAGAAGGGAAACCTGAAAAGCGAAGTTCAAAGGTGTTTTAAAATTTGAGAAAAGCTAGATCATTTTCAGTTTGTACATATATACCATAAACTACAATCTTTCCAATTTAGTACATAATTTTTCTGAAATTACATTATAATTTATAAAATTACCATTTGAAATATAATCTCAAGTAATTTTTTATTATTTTCACTATCAGGAAACACATTTAATCGGTAGCCAATTAAACGTGTACCAATTTAAAATCTAAAATGACTTACGTCACTTTAGAAATATTCAGCTGATATAAATAAATATATATATCGTCTTGCATGGGTAGGGGGTTCTTTTTTCTTTCGCCTGAAGGCATAGGTGGACCTGATTTGTGCTTTAGCCTCGATATAAAAATGGTATCTTCCGCATCCCATACAGACTTTTTAGATGGTTCTTTTTAGTACAGGGTGGAGCGAAGGGTGGTTAGGATATATAACGCGAGATGAAAATAGAAGAGAGAATGCCTGGTATTTATTATATCTCTTTTTTTGTTCCTAAAAGGAAAGGGCAAGACGTCTTTCCTGAGGGTAAATAAGCAGCAAAGTGGAAGTGTATTGAGGGAGTTTATTTGCCATGTTTGGAAAATACGGCCGGACTTGTAGAAAAATATACCTATGTTCAGAACGTTTCTTTGTGGTCGTGAGATGGTGTATTTTATTGGGGGACGAAAAGATGCCACTCGTATTTTAGGACGGTCAAAATTGCTATCTTGGTTTTTTTGTTTTGGTCATTTTTCTCTATGATGCATGGTCTTAATTGTATCGCTACCACTGCGATTCTTGAGAATACGGTGCTTCTATTTCTTTTAAAAATTAAATTAAATCAGACTGATGAGATTTTATTTACTACTGCAGTAATGACATTAATTTCTACATTATAAACAATTTTAAGACGGTCAAAATTGCTATCTTGGTTGTTTGTTTTGGTCATTTTTTTCTACGATGCATGGTCTTAATTGTATCGCTACCACTGCGATACTTGAGAATACGGTGCTTCTAGTTCTTTTAAAAAACAAATTAAATCAGACTGATAAGATTTTATTTACTACTGCAGTAATGACTTTAATTTCCACTTTAGTGTGTAGTTGCCATCATTTTTGGTGTTAAGGTAAACTAAATGTATTTTTAAATATAGAACTGTAGTTTTATTAATTATATACAACTGACAAAATAGCAATTGTTTGAAAGAGTTTGATACTGCTAAAAATGTGTTTGTTTTTTAAACGAAATGTTTTTGAAATGATGCCTTTAAATTGATTCTAAAGTGCAGGAACAAATGTGTTGCCAGTAAACAAACAAACAAAAAATTACTAAATAAACAAATACAACTATAATAGTGAAAAAGTACATAAAAATGTGATTACATGCAAAATAAAATTTTTTACTTTATCTCAGTACCAAAAAGGGTGGCAACTAAAGGCAAATATTTTTTGAAATTGAAATTATTTCTTTTAAGAAGTAAAATTGAAATATTCTTAAATAAGCATAGCAATTTGATTGTTAATTGTAAAGTTCAACAACAAATAAGTTTATTGCAAAGTTAAATTGTAAACTACTATAATAATTTAAATTGTGTGTTTTGTGTCATTTATAAAATGTAAGTGGGTCATCAAAGTAATAAAGTTTGGTCATTGTTTTTTGCTTTTCTCACCTATTTTCTTAAATAATTATTGGGAAGAATATATTTTTAAATCTTTAATTTTATTCGATTACGATTCATTAAAACAAATAAAGAACTATTCACTAATTCACGAAATAAGCATACACTCATAACGAGTAAGGAAATTTGAACTTAGCGCTAAATTTACTTAGAGCTAAATTTACTACTATTTACTTAGCGCTAAAAATATATTTTAATATTGAAAAAGGACGCGATTACTATGAAAAATATACGCTGACCATTTAAATATTAAGTTAGATAAAAGGTTATTTTGCAAAAAGAAATGCATATTGTGCATTTATACCGCAAGAAATATACAAGTGTACACAAATCACGTTAAATTTAAAACTTAATTTCTATCTATATTCTTTTCTATTTTCAAAAAATTTTTTTTGCTGATATATTTTAGATTTTCAAGAGTACATTTATTTGATTAGGGACTCAAACTCCAAAAGTGGGTATATGCTTATTTTAATTTTTTTTTTAAATTTGAGTTTAGTTTGAGTTTATTTGATCTGTTTGTTAAGATCTAAATAAATTAAAACGTTTTTTAAGCTAGTTAGAAAGCAAAAATAGGTGCTAGAAGAAACTTTTTTTACCAACCTAACATGCTACCATGGCATTAAAAGAATACTTTCCTCTTTAATGATACTACTGTTCTCAATTATAAATTCCAAAGAGTTTCTATTTTTGATGGAAAATGCCGATTGGGTTCAAAATTACAAGGCTACGGAGTTGAACATTAGCAGTTGTAAACTCAAAATTGGGTCGGTTGTTCAGCGACGGTTATGAAATAAATTAAAATTGAAACTGACAAAGTTAAACAGGCAAGAATGTAAAATTAATTCAATTCTACCCTATAACAACACTGTTTATCGATATCAATTTTGAATGCAATGAGAATTTTTACTTTTGCAACGGTCAGTCATAACATAGATGACCGACCATAAATACCGATCATAACATAGTTACTGACCATAACATAGTTACCGAATATGACTTTGAACTTTTCGTAATAAATTAAAATTAAAGAAAAAGCGCTGTACAAATAAAAAAGGAAAATAAATAAATGAAAAATAAAAAACATATTTTACACCACAGTAGCTAACTAAACACAAACTTAAGTATAAAATATGCATTTTAACTATGCGTTATTCATTATAACTATGGAAGAACTCAGTGCTATTAGTTTTCTTAAAAAAAACATGGCACTGAATTTAATCAATATAACTTTTACTATAAATTTTCACACCATACCTGAACTTTTTTAACCTGACTGTAAGCAAGTAAATTATTGCTTAGTTTCTTGTAAGTGATATTTAGGAAATTCGGATCGGCATTAGAGTCAAGTTGACAAAGGAAATTTTTAAATTGAAAAGTTTTGCAAATATAACTGCTTTCGTTTAGCATAATTAATTATAATTTTTTTAAATTTAATTTGCATAATTGTAATTACTTTCATTCATTAGCTTAGATAGTTTTTTTTATTGTGAGAGTTTACTTGTATAATTGTAAATATTAACTATTTTATCCTAGGAAAAACCAAAAAATTTCCTGATTAAATTGTAACTCGTCTAGTTACTATTATTTCCATATCTTTATACAATTATTGCTAAAATGTACTTTACTAATCCGAGAATAAAACTAAGCGAACTATTTTCACTGAAGAAAAAAAACTCAATATACCTAACTAATTTTTATCTCATCAGGCGCTGCATATTTTAAAAACCAAATTTTTTTTCACGCAATATATTACTTAAAATAAAAATGTTCAACTACATCATTCTTATATACTTTTTTACATTCCCCTAGTGTTGCCAAATTTTCTTCCATTTATGTAAAAACAAAATCATTCCCTTAAAAAAAAAGGAAATATTATGGCCATTGACTTATTTTAAAAGCAAGGACCATATAAATATAAAATAAAACACATACAGGAGAGGTAAGTACTTTAGCAAACTGATGGCTGGGGAATTTTCGAGGAGATAAAAAAAAGTAAAACAAAAATAGTGATCTTAGACATTTCCATCCCGTGGACTGAAGATGGGGAAATGGGTTTTGAAATCGATTCGATCAATTCTTAAATCCGATTTCACGGAAAGATCGATTCAGATGCATAGGGTGTATTTCCTGTACTGTTTCTGTATGGCTTTAATGAAAAATGTGTCGTTCTTACGAGGTCCGAATCCTATTTGCTTTGCGAGTCTATTCATGCAAGAGAGAAGAAAAAGAAAGTTCCCCCTTGCTTTCCAACTTTGTTTCAGACATGGTCCATTTATGTTTTGTATGACTGTAAAAGTATTCCAAGTTGCTCCAGAAATGTATTATTTGAGAAAATTTATAAAACTTATATTTCACAAATGTATTTGATTTTTTTCTATAAACTTAATAAGTATAGTGATGCTTGTTAATGTGTAAAATTTAAAATATTGAAACATTATGTTAAAAAATGTCATTTAGTTATAAATATGAAGAAAATATTGGTTACATTTTTCATAGAGAAATTACGAAACTTATATTTTACAAATATATCAGATTTTTAGTAAAACTAATAAATAATATGGTGATTAAATATAAAAAAAACCAGTCAGTTTCGTATATTAAATTTTATTCATGGCTAACAGACGGGACGGAATTAGGGAATTAGAATANAATATATATATATATATATATATATATAGTTACATTAATCCAGATATCTTACACGATGTCTGAATTAAGTGTCGCTAATTATTACTTCTGATGTCAAGATAAAAAGTGATCTTCTTATCGAATTAGGAAAAATAATATAAAAGGATGCCAAAAGAAACGAATTCTTGTAAGATAACTCCCTTGTCACGCGAGTTATACAGCATCTTAATTCTACAAAGATATTCTAACCACCGAAATTCAAAACTTAACGAACAATTTGAAGTAAAACACTAAGGTAGCCAAATGGGATTGGAAAATTTTTCAATCAGGCAAGGCATGAATAAATGCTATTAGCGATGTAATTCTTTTAAGTACAAATCGGTGCAAACCTAATATGAGGATATTTAAGTCTGACAATCACAAGATGACTCCTCATAGTCACTGAGAGCTCATTTTAAGATTGCTAGAGTACATCTTTCAGTTTCTCTTGCACAGTGTCATAGTGAATTCCTATTGACCTGAATTTTGGTTAAATTTAAATTCCGAACTGGATCTTAATTTAACAAAAAAAATCTTCCAGACTATTAGACGATTATTTTCAAACTTGTATTAATTAACAATGCATGTAAAATATAATTCTTTTCTGATTTTTTTTTAAAATCAAAACTTAAATGCAAGAATTTAGCCAAAAAAATAAATGTTTATCATCTAAAATCAGAGAAAATTTTTTAAACTTATGCATTTAAAAAAACAACAACTTTTTTCTAGAATTATAAACTTTAAATAAGCATTTTCTTTCAAAACGTTAGACATTTTCTTAGTTACATTGGAAGTAAGTTGATACATACACTGAGTACACTCAAAAGCCTATTTAAAAAGAATGTTTCAATAAATATATCAGTATTACAATATCAGTATCAAAATATGACAGTTTATTTTAAATAACTGCTTAAATGATATATTAACAACGAATCCGGTATGCTTCACTTTAGACTGTTGGAAAACAAATAAAGTTGGACCGCAATACTTTCAGTCTGACCAGTATTAAGATAAACGTAAAGCAATTACATTATAAATGAAGATCTTCTAGCTTTAATAATATTAATGTCACAAAGGATTGTCCGGCAGGGATGAGACTAATCGACAGGCAACAAATCGACTAGTTTCCACTCCCTTTACCCATTTCTTGGAAATACAAATTCCGAAAGCCCTTTTTATTAGCACAATGGAAATAGTCTCTATTGGCTGTAATACAGCTGTAATGACTTTGGGAAGAGAATGCAACAGTGCCAAGTAATCCATTACAGAATAAGTACTTGAATACATACATCAACCTGAAAGTTGCATGTCACTCAGCGCAATTACACGATGACTGAGTCACGCACTCTTTGTGGGTGGTGGAGGGGTGTCGCGCAACATATATATATAGATTCTCGCCAAACCACCGGATGTCGCCACTGGATCCTTTTATCCTTTGCGACAGGAAATTGGTGACCGCTGCTGGGATTCAATTACATTTCGACCGACGGTCGTAAGTGAAGACATTTGTTATTTTACTCCGAACAGACGGACTGACGGAAATGAACGCAGGGGCTTGCCTTGAAGCCCTGGTGTTTGTTTTCATTAAGATATCTGAAGGCGCACGGGGCTGAGACAACGGGGCGCATTTCGAACAGGAAAAAAAGTTCGTTTAGCAGGGAGAGAGTACTTTATGGGTTTTAACGGTCTTTTTAGTTCCTGGAAGAGAGAGGGGGTCTTGTATCTCGCCAAAAACACGCCCAAGCATCAAACAGCGAGTTATATGTCCGAAGGGAAACATTCTCTTCTCAGAAATTGCTTTTACTTTATAAATTACTTTTGAAAGTATAAAAACACTCGCGACATTAACATTTATGTGGATCGATTTCAAACCTGATTCAAAATCTAAGAGAATAATTAAAATTTAGATGTCAGCATACTTTTTTTTAAAAAAAACAAAAACAAAGCATTTTTGTTTTAAATACGGTATACGAATTTTTTTCCTTCCAAAAATATGCTATAAAATCTGATTTGTTTTGTATAAAGAAGATATCTAAAAACTATTTTTTAGAGGATAAACTGAAACAAACTATAAAGCGATGCATTCATTAGCATTTTGGTCTGAGGTAAATATTGTACAATGTTTTGCAGTAAACATTTTTGATTCAAAGATTTAGCACAGAATTCAACAAAGACTAATTCCAGAAATATTGAAGAAAATGCCTTAGGATGATCCAACTCTAACTAATTAAAGTGATTTATTTTTAAATTATTATTTTATTATCAAGGGAATGACGACCAAGTAAATATGTAAATATATTTTATCGCGATTTAGTTGAGTAGAACTCTTGAGAAATGCAGAGTTTACACACAACTTTTGTTCTGAAAAACACGCATAGTTTAGTTAAACCCGCTTTGAGTTTATTACAAATGGTTTACTAAATTGCAAAATAAACCAAAATTTTGTAGAACTCATCATATTAGAAATAAGAATAAGACGTTTATCTATCGCGTCCACAAGGACTGATTAACATGATGCATCCGATTTCTATTATTCATGTTTCGTTGATTATTTTAAGCATGTCAACGGCAATTAGTTTTGTGTTTAAATTAATACATATTACAAAGATAGGCGATATTTTGAGCACATCTTTTACTGAACATTTATTAGTCTCCAAGAAAAGGACATTAAAAAAGAAAAAAAATGGCACATGAGTTCGAATTACTCAGAGTAATTAAATCTTTATCATTAGGAACATCTGAAAATCGGCTGGTTTCATATATAAAACTCCTGATTAATAAAAAGATCCTGATTAATTAAAATCCTGATTAGTTCAAAGAAAGAGACATAAATGAATGAATCTTAAGTTAGAACAAACATGCATTTTGTTATATTATGGTCTGTTTAATTATAATGATAAATTAAAAACTATTTAGAACAAAAAAGTTTTAAAAAATACGAAGTTTTATTTAAGTACAATGCAATTCTGCATTATATCTCAGTTCCAAAGTCATTTCAATTATGCAAATTAAGCCAAATAAATAGTTATTAAAAAGAATCTAAAATTTGTTATAAAAAAATACTTAATTCTAGGGGTTAATCTTTCAAAATTTTGGAAAAACACAAAAAGTTAAAGTTCTCGTATGTATGTATCTTAATATAAAACAGTTAATTAAAATAAGCATAAACATATTGCTAAATAGATATAAAATTAAAGACTCATAATACTAAGGGATTTCACTTGACTACTACGCTGTCATAAATTTCGTCTTACGTACACATGCGTGGACCTGCATGTTCGTGACTGTATTATTTTTCAATTATAAGTAAATATAAATTTAAAAGCTTCGTAGTAATAACAGAGCTACTAAGCCAAAAGAAAGAATTGTTATTTTCGGAACAACTAAATTATATAATATTAAAATTGCTTAAGTTTTCAAGGACGTGGACTTAGCGTCATTTTTTGAAAATTACTTCTGTTTATGAAGAATTCCACCCAAATAACTTACATGTTCTGCATCTATTGGAATCTTCAGATTGCTTAAATGTTCACGAACGTTTCAGTGAGGGTAAAATTAAAAAATTTCCTACAGCATGTTTTTAAATCTTAAGAAGCGAAGGTCCACACACGTGTACCGAAGTAATGAAGAGGTTGAGGTTAATAATCTAATATACTACTCATGTTAGAAGAGGCAGCGTGTTCGGACACAGATGACCTTCTCTCGGGTATTCAGAATTAAGGTTCGATTCCCATTTCATGAGGTCATTAATATATCAAAGATATAATTCAACTGTACCTTTCGTGCTCATTAAGTGTTTGATAGCCATCACTAGCTGTTCATTTTTGGTGCCTTTTGTAAACTAAAATTTGTCCCTCTGGGATAATCCAGTTGCTCATAGAGTTACAATCCTCATTTCTTGTCTGTAACCAATTCACCCATCTGTGATTAAGAATTCAAGTCTCTGGTGTGCAACAATGGTTTGAATCCTGATGATAGTGAACAAGGGTCCCACTTCATCAGTGATTAATCAATAGTTCAACATTTTTTGTATGGGAAATTTTGTTCTATCACCATAAAAATAAACTAAGTATTTTGAGGTTGATTGTAGATTCGAATACTGTACTTACCCTGACAAACAAGTTTTGGTCGTTAAATAGTTCCTTGTTTTACTATGAAAACTATTTTACATTATATGACGCTGTGCTGCCATTGTTACGGGCAGAAGTTTTAATTCCAATGACAGCTTGAGTCCCACCTTGCTTTACGTTGATGAGTACCAGTTGGTCCGAAAGATAAACACAATCGGTTCATAATCCTGCCACTTTATTACCATTATGCTGCTGGCCTTAAGACTGTAAAGTCATAACCTCAATGGCTCTCTTGGCCAAAAACTGGTTGTTAGGGGAAAGTTCTTCTTTTTTCTTTCTTTGTTATTTTGTATATATTTCAGTGGATTCTTTAGTTGCATTTTAGATTAAACGTAATATTCATTTATTCATAACGGAATATTTAAAAAAAGTCATAGTTTCTTTGATTGATAATGATTTAGTACTAAAAAAGACTAAAACTGTAACTTTATTGGTGAAACGAGAATCTTTTAGCCAATGAAGTTCCTACTTATACAAACTAAAGTGGAAGAATAAAATTTGTTTGACGCGAAGGATATATATCACTTTCTAAAGGGATAGTTTACATAGTGAACCAGTTCGTCTTCGAACAAAATTTTAAACATCCCTTTCTGGCGTTTGCTACCAAAAATTTTCTTAATTAACCCGTCTAGGAGGAACTTCAATTTCCGGTTTCACCCGACTATTTCCGGCCCTGCTCGATTTCCGGGTATTGGCACGAAAATTGGCACCCCAGCTAATTCGGCCTTAATTAAATTTAAATCTCTAGGATTTTAAGCTTTCATTCTACTCCTGCAGCCAAGGTTTCTCGCCATTCGAGTAGATGCGGGTGGGAAGACACGGGCAAAACGGGCATCTTAATGAAGACGGCCACGAGGGGGCAGTGACGTCAGAGCCATGTGGGAGGAGAAGGGGAGAGAAGAGTGAAAGTGGAATGAAAGAGGTTTGGTTGTGAGATGTGGGAAATGAGGGGTTTCTGTCGAGAGTAATATGTTTCTCGAATTGGAGAACTGTTACATTTTCAGGATTTATTCACATGTTGGGAGTACCAAAATGAGTAAATGCGATACGCCGATCATGTCAGCAATCATGTCGGCAATTTTGATGGATGGTGGAGCTTTTAAAGTGAAATATGTGAGTCGGGAAGTGACGATAGGACTCGAGTGATGGAATTTTATGATCTCCACATTGTCTGAGCTTCGAGTGTGAAATATATGATTTTAAATGGCTTAATTATTGCTGGAATAATTCTAATTGTTCGCACAAATTCTATTGTAATGGTAGTATTTTAATTGGCAAAAGAGATTTTACGTTTGAATTTATTAAATTTTTAATTTATCAGTTTTAAATCTTATTATTTAAATTTTATTTCCTGTGTTGAAAAAAATAGACATTCTAGAAGGCGACATAATTATATGATTTTGATTATCTAACTTAATTTTTACTCTTTATAACACAAATTCGACTTTTATAGATGCAAACTCAAGTAGAAATGAAATGATAAAATATACGAACGCATATCACACAAGAAGAAGTAGTTGCCTCGTGTCGGCGTCTCATCTTGTCCCCACGATAACCTTTACTGTTATGCGCATTTATTTAAATAAAGCCCTTTTCATAAATTTTTTTTCTTCTTTCTGTAGTGATAAGCAAATAGCTCCACAAGCATCACATGGAAAAGTAGCTTCCCATTTGAAAATTTAATTAATTTTGTGGGCATTATACTTCCCACTTCCTTATAAGGGATTAGGCAAACGAAATGTTCATAATTTTTTTTTACTTGGCGGTTTACTTAGTAATTTCCTCAATCTAAATAGTTTATCCTGTTTCCGGGAAATTTTTCTGGGGAGTACGGGCTAGGTATCAATTTTTTTTGTCTGACTGGGATCGAAACTATGGAACATTTTGACCATAGTGATTAAATAATAGATTTTTAGATATGGTCAAATAGTTTGACATGGTTGGGTGTGATATTTTTTATAATTATTATAATTGGGTTATCAGGTTTAGTTGTTAAATTGGTTTTCAATTTTTAGAACCAATTTGAATTCCATAGATTATGGCGTGTTTTATATTTTGAATAGGTAGCCTTTGGAATAATCTAAATTTTTAGAGAATACGAGTATTCTAAATTTCAAGAAAATGTGAGAAGGCTTAGTTTGATTGATGTATCAACTTCACTTTTTTTGAGATACAGTGCCTTAGCGTCTAATCGGTATATTGTCCAATGGACATATTGTCTTATGGGTAAATTGTCTAATACATCTAATTTATTAATTTGTATGATTTCCGGTGTTTTGTGCCTGGTAGCAGAATTAAGTTGCTGGTACATTAGTTTTTAAATATTATAGACGCGACTTGAATGAACATAAAAGTAAGGCTAACTTATTTTCAAGTTGAGTTTGCCTAATATTCAAATTAGGCCTCATGTAATAAATAATTATTTGCATCACTAAATAAAAATTTCGGATTTGATAAGAAATACGCTAATGCCAAGCAATGGTTACTTTACTCAAAATATATTATTTTCACATTACTTATATTTACTTTTAATTATAAAATTAATTGCACTGAAGAAGAAATTTTCTGGAAGCACTAAGCAAGAAATTGTTAATAGTTACATTCTTTTTTTTAAACTATTTGTTACAAGTTTGTTATTTTTTTATTTGAAAAGAAAAAACTGATTGCAAAACTGTAAGAAAAGGAAAATAAATAACTACTTCTAAAAATCTAAGGAAAGGTTTTTTAGTAATTCTGTTTCAACTTCCTCCAAAAGATAGGAGTTTCACTGTTATAGGATTTATCCATGCGTAAAAGCATAAATCAGCAGTAGCGATTGCTCACGCTGATCTACCAATTTGCCGCTACCAATGTTGAGTTTATAAAACTTAGAATGAATTTCTTTTAGGCTAATTAAAAAAGAGAAAATAAAGCACAATCTTTTCATCACATTCTAAAATTTTGTATTAGTTAAGCAAAATGAAAACCTATCAAATGCGATAGAAACTGATTATTTTCACAATTTTCGTTGAGGCAAATAGAAGACCAAATAAACATTTGATGGAAATACCTATCAAATTAAACATTTAATTTTCTTTCCTTTTTTTTGTAAAATATTTGCAACAGTTTCAATATACTTTTTTTTACTTAAAAAAATAAAATAAAACCGTGCTTGAGGAAGTAGAAATTGCTTCGAAAAATAGAAGGAAAGGTTTTAGTGATTTCCTTTCCTCCGAAAGACTGGACTCTGTAAAAGAGTTTCACTGTCATAAGATTATCAGTTTGGAAAAAGCAAAAATCAGCAGTAGCAATTGCTCCCTCTGATCCACCAAGTTGCCGTTACAATTGCTTTTGACTGATTAAAAAAAAAAAAAAAATCTAAAATATTTCATCACCTTCCATAATTTCTTTTATACTAATTAAAAATTGAAAATAAAACACAAACTTTTCATCGCATGTTATAATTTTGTATTAGTTAAGCAAAATTAAAACCTATCAAATGCGATAAAAGCTGATTATGTACACAATTTTTGTTGAGGCAAACGAAGGACTAAATACACATTTGATGGAAATATCTATCAAATTATGCATCTAATTTTTTTTCCCTTTTTTTTACAAAATGTTTGTAAGAATTTCAATATAATTTTTTGATTTAAAAAAATAAAATAAAACTGTGAATGCAGAGGTAGAAACTTGCTTCAAAAAATAGAAGGAAAGGTTTTAGTGATTCCATTTCCTCCGAAAGACTAGACTCTGTAAAAGAGTTTCACTGTCATAAGACTATCTGTGAGGAAAAAGCAAAAATCAGCAGTAGCAATTGCTCTGATCTACCAAGTTGCCGCTACAATTGCTTTTGACTGATTAAAAAATATACAAAAACAATTCAACACATTCTATAATTTTGTATTATTATTGCAAAATTAAAACCTATCAAAAGCGATATAAATCCGATTATCTTCACAATTTTTGTTGAGGCAAACAAATAAACATTTTAAGGAAATACTTCTCATATCAAGCATTTAATTTTCATTCTTTTTATGTAAAATATTCGTAATAATTTCAATATATTTTTCTTTATTTTAAAAAGTAAATAAAAACTAATAGGGAAAGGGGAAATAACTAGCTTCTAAAAATTGAAGGAAATTTTTTATCGATTCTTTTTCTAAATTCCTCCGAAAGATTGGACTTTGTGAAAGGAGTTTTACTACTATTGGATAGTCTGTGCGTAAAAGCAGAAATACCTGGCTCTTATCAACCAGTTTTTTTGTAACCAACTTTGAGATTTTAACTTAATCGCTTGTCTTTTATTTGTCTTAATCGCTTATACAAATGAAATATTCACTAAAATTTATCATAAGCTGTAATTTGTATCAAAATTGTGTTACAACTAGAATACAAATAACATTTTATGAAATATTATAAAGTTAAAAAATAATGATTAAATTACTCTTTATAAATAAAAAAGAGATTTGTGTGTATGAAGCTTAAAATTTTGAATAAGAAAAACCCAAGAAATTGAAGCCGTAAGATATTACCAGATTAATAGCTTCATTCACTTCAAAAATATATGAATAAGAAATAACAGTCGACATGTTTCAAGGGCTCAAAAACATTTACCACAGCTGGGGCATTCACCCGCATTACTTGTCAGTGTGACCTGGGCTACATCGGAAAAACTAGATGCGCTTTAAAATTTGGATTTAAGAAACACGATAGAATCACCATTATTAAGAATACGAGAAGTGATTAATTGCTGCACATTGTTGGAATCTTGAGCATAAAATTTATTCGATAATGCCAAAGTTATTTCCACAGTTCAGTCACATCAGTCTTGAGGCCCTGGAATCTTGTTTTATTCACGTAAACGCTGATTCCCTTGTTGGGACATTAGTTCTGCAATGCACTTTACCCTGATATGCCTCTCTCGGCCACAGTGGGTAACTTGCTCTGCTTTCCATCTTTTTCCCTTTCGGTTGCTGTAGTTTTTCCAGTTTTTGTTTCGTACCTTTATTTTGTTTTTTACACGTCTGGCAAGTCTTGAAAATGGGTTCCAGTTTTGAGTACTTGAAACTTGCCGACTCAGCTATTTTCCATTTATGTATTTTTGAAGTAAATGAAGTTTTTAATCTGGTAATACTGTAATTTTGGTTATAATGCATTTTAAAATAGTGTTTTTTACATTTCCTACAACAAATTTTTTTATTATAAAAAAGCGTGTCATTCATTGAACAAACGTAAATTAAAATATTTTGTTCTTGATTTTATTAATTTTGTTAAAATGATACAAACAAAAATCTGATTTTATTATCATTTAAGTTTTTATTTCGAGTTAGCTTCTTATAGCAGTAGGTTTTAACTCGTCTATCTTCAATACCAACAACATTATACCAAACTATCCTCTCTTCACTGTCAGGAGTAAGTCTGTAATTTATTGAGCGACAAACGTTTCCAAAACTCCAACTTTAACTTAACAACCACTTTTCTTCTCATTTTAGCAAGTATCCGGTAACATTTCTGGGAAAAAGGCAACTCTCTGAATTCAATATTTGCCCTTGCAATGCCTAGAATCAAAAGATGGATTGACGGAGAGTTGTTGGTGGCAGTGTGAGGGTGCGTGGTTGCCTCTAGGCTTGCCCCAGAACACATCTGCCATTATGATAATGTTCTGGCCTGAGAGTATGTGTATGTGTTTTGGCTAAGTCTTGCTGCGGTTTGGCGATAAGGGGCTTAACGTCACTTTAGGGTTGCCCCCTTCGTCTAGACACCCCGCTGAGCTGAGCAATGTATGGGTGGGAAGGGGGAGTTGACGGGAAATCGCCCGTCACGTGAAAGATTGGTGGAACTAAGGGTAGGAGAATGGTCATTTCTCTTCGGTAGCTGTGAAAGATATAAGTATCTGTGAATGAATTTATTTAAGGGTTGAATTGTGGATGCTGAGTTACAAAGAATGGAGGCATTCCCCTTAATAATGCAGCAGGGGAATGAACAAAGCGGAAGTAATAAACGATTTTACCCTCAGACATTTATGCTCTCATGAAGAATATATGCATTTTGTTTCTCTTTCTAAATTAATTTTTTATTCAGTCAAAATTAATTGCTTATTTCGGAAGAGTTATCCTTAATATGAAACAGCAAGGGTAAGCTGAAGTTCTCGTAGTAGTGATAGTTGAAAATTGTATTTTTTTTTTCTCTTTTAATAATTAGAAAAATTTATTTTTAATATTGAAAACTCAAAAAACTTATTTCATTATTTTTTTTAATCAAATTTTTAAAATAAAAAAAAACACACCCGTAGTTTCCACTCCGCAAGAAGAAAAAAAAATAACTCACGCAATATTAAATTATAGTTGTTGTTGTTGTTGCACGCCTTCATTGGCCAGCAGTGCTAGACCAGGTCCATGACGTTACACACCCTCAAAAAATCCAACACCGTATATGAATCATCTGCTAAATCCTGTTTGGTGAGCCCCAGGCACGCGAGGATGCGGTGAGGCGAAGCCTGGTCAGAAGAACAGTTGGTACAAATTTCTAAGTTCTTGGATCCTTCCGAAATTTTCATTGATTTAAGGTGACCACTTCGAAAGCGGGCAAGAATAGTTTGTTCCTGTCTATTAAAACTTTGGGCCAGGGAGCCTCCAGGTCGAGAACACTGATACCATGGGAGGACATTCCAAGTGGTCTTGTTTTTGTGTTTTATTTTTGAGAAGATTTCCAAAAAGGTTAAGGGTGCCGACGACACAGAGGCCTAATTTTAAAATTATAGTTTTAAAATTAGGCTTACTGAAGCATTAGTAGTTGTTCGTATTCTTAGAAGAGATGCCCTTGAATGCAAAATTTCTCTTTTCGTAGAGGCAGGGGATTCTAAGGGATCTGAGGTGGTAATGTTTGAAAATTGCTTTTTTAGTAATTAGAAATTGTTTTTATAGTGAAAACTCGAAAAACTTGTTTTATTTATTTTTTATCATATTTCAAAAAATACACAGCTGTAGTTTCCACAGAAAACTGATTTCCTTGGATGCAAAATTTCCCTCTTAGAAGAGCCGTTTAAGTTGAGTTTAAAAAATATGGAAATTAAATAGTAGCATGAAATTTGATGAGAAACAAATAGAAAAAAATAGCTAACATATTTAGTTTTAGAAGTGAAATTCGAAATATGAAAAAATATTTAATTCAACAATAAAGATGTGAAAAGACCTAAAATGAAACTCGGATTCCAAAGTAATTTTTTCAAAGCCATCACAGTAAAAAAATATTTAAGAGGCCCCGCAAAGTGATTGCGACGATTCTATATTACTCGTATATGTGTTTCGTTACGTGTTTTGATTTTGGGAGTATTTTAAAATGCAATTTTCTGACTTAAAGCTGGCAAGATTTTGTATCTAAATGTATTAAATTCCTCAAGAGATATGATAGTATAAAAATACTATATCTATTGCACAAAAATACTTATTACAATATCGAGAATATAAATATGCTCTAATTACCTTATAAAAATCGCTTCTGAAGTACTTTATTTACTTTAGTAATTTTCCATTTTTTCAACAAATATTTCTTTCCTAAAGTATACTTTATTTGAATAATGAATTATTATTTTTATGAAAAAATAATTGTTTATTTAACTGAATTCCTCTGTTAAATTTAGCTTAAAAGTTCTATAAAGTTCTTATATCATTGCACAGCTTGACTTAAAAATAAAACTTTAACATAACATTTTATGAACTAAACATTTACTAGAAATATTTTTTAAAATATTGTATTTGAATCCTAATTTTTTCCAAAATTTATTCTTACTAGAATATCTTCATTTTTGAAAATTTGAATGAAACACTAATGAATGCATGGCAGCATTTCTAATTAATAAATTGTTCTATTCCAAAGCTTATAACTAAGATTAAAACATTATAGTGATATAAACATACAGTACCTTAGTTAACAATTTCATAATTCTATGGTGAAATCATAGTTGAGAATAACTATGAGAATAAGATTAACCTAAGTACAATATGGGTAGGCCTCATCAATAAACTAATGAGAGAGGATTTGCATACTTTTCTGAAAATTGTTTTTTTCTCTCTCCAGAAAGTTATTTTTAAATCAAAATCATCCTAAAAATGCATTTATCATTACATTAATAAGCTAAAAATTTATGTTTTAAGAAAATTTATATTTAGTACATTGTTGATATTTTCACTTTTACAGTTCTTGAGCATAATTTTAGAATAAAAAGTAGGAAATTACATATGCATCGAGTCAAGTTGCCAGCAAAAAATACGTGATTAAACTTAAATAACAAAATAAGAAACACGAAAATCAATAATTAAAACATCAAAGGCATTTTATTTAAAAAAAATAACGAAAAGTCTTTTTTAAGCGAAGAAACTCTCTTCAAAAATCTTTAAAAGCGACGGCCTTTAGAAGAAACATTATGATACTTTGTAGAATTCGAACATTCTCTTCTCCCCCCCCCCCTCAACCCCACCAAAAGCGAATGGCTCCTGAAGTTGGGCCTTAGTGAACAATTTCATAATTCCATGGTAAAAGCCACTTTCCCAAAGTCTTAATTGATAATAACAATGGAAATAAGAGTTACCCAAGTACAATACAGGTAGGCCTCATCATTAAAGTAATGAGGGGGAAACTGCACACTCTTCACGAAACTCTTCTCTATCGCTGAGTTTTCTTACGATTTTTTTTTCCGAGAGAAAATGGAGCAAGTCAGAGCGTCTTCATTCGAAATTAATTATCTACGTTTCGTTTTAGCGTAATTGACAATTTGAATGGGCTTTCATGTTGTTTATGACTAATATATTTTCAATTATTATTTTTTTTAATTAAATTTTTTTTATGGTAAGTTGAAAATAATTGCAACCAAATGTTACGTAGAGTTTTGGGTTAATGTCTTGTATACAGTTTTGCTTGTATTTATTAGTAATTACGTTTTCGCTTTTATACGTTTCGCGCGAGAAATTTCAAGAGAAAAATTCAACATACATTCGTATTTGTTCTTAAAATTTATTTAAATATGTTGACTGAAATTTAAAATTTTCAAATATAATCTTTTATTTATAGATTGGAGTATAATGTATCGAGGAAATATCATTGTTTTAAAATAAAAGTTAATTAAATGTTGATTGAAACGTTAGGAACAGGACAACAATTTAGTAAAAATGTTTATCATTCCTATGAAAGGCATGCAGAAAAGATGAGAGAAAATTTTTTTTGCTCCGTACTGTATGGCAATGGCATTTTTGGTTTATATGGTATTTAAACCATTATTTTAATAATTTTTTAGTTAATGGGATTAAGTTTACCTGAAATTCTGGTTTTCAAAGTTATAGCTCTTATTACCATACATTTAATGAAAATAAATACAAAACTGAAAAATGTATGTTATCAAATAAATGGTTTTAATGCAATGAACTAAAACTTTATGATAAAATTACCACATTTACTAAATTTTATAGTTAAGTATTATTGTTAATTTTACCAAAATCATTCAACCAAAAATATAACCAAAGCATTTCGGCAAAGGATACTGAGCTTTTTGGTGTCCCTATAGAGCCGTAAACATGGTAAATTTTACCATATTCTGGTAATTTTGATTATACTTTTTTTTCTCAGTTCACTTAACACTGACAATGACTAGTGTTTCTTTACAGTCCTGTCTCTATTTTCAAACTGAATAATTTAAACATTTGCCTTAATTATAGCTAATTTAATTAAAGTTAAAAAGGAAAAAAAATCAAATATTTAACGTATTACAATTATAAATTTCCTAATAGTTTGCTATTGCATTAAAATTTAAATTGAATTTTATTTTTCAATTTTGTTGATTTTCATGTCTTGGTTTTCTTGTTATTCTAAGATTTCCTTTTTAAGGCTAATAAGCGGTATTTTTGCTATCAAAATTGAATTTTATGTTATTTTATTCAGTATTATGAGCTTTCTAAAATGTAATATATAATTACCGCACAAGATATTTCGAATGTAAATATTTTTTTGCCAAATGAGAAGAAAATTGAAACTGCATCGAAACATGACAATGGTAATTATGATAACTCTACAGGATATTAAAATATTAGCCATATTTAAATATCACATTAATATAACATTCAGCGATATTTAATTATAGGTTAAGTGATACTTTTATTAAAATAATAAAGTGTATAATTACAATTTACATGATAAATCTCAAGAATGTTAACTTATGCCACTTTTCGTGAACTTTGTTGCTAATAACAATGCCCATAAGAAAATAAGAAAAATTTAAAAATTATTTAAAGAAATTTTTTTTTAAATGTGCATTAATTTTAGAAAAGTGGAATTTTAAAGAATGTGATGTACAAAAATGAGAAATATTTTTCTTTGTGACTAATTCTATTTCTAATTTTATTTGTTTTCCCCATTGAGAAAAAAAGTATGGTCTACTACCAGAATATGGTAAAATTTGCCGTGTTTCTGGCTTTATGGGAACACTGAAAAGTGAAAAGTGGTATAATCTTTATCGATGAGCTCTGGTAATGATTTTGGTGAAATTAATATATTGCAATAAAATATTATTTTATCATATGAGATAAAATTTGATAAGTATGTTAAAATTTGATAGTTTTATCATGATACTTTACAACATTACATAAAATGCATCTATTCGGTTAAATTTACTTTTCAGTTCTGTGTTTTTTACTAAATGTGTGGTAATAAGAACTATAATTTTGAAAACCCAGAATTCCCGATAAACCGCTACCATATAAACAGAAAATATTTAAGAATTAACAATTAAACTATCACATATTTTGGTTTTTAATGTCCGAATTATTATTTTTTTTAACCATAAATGTCACTATCACACGGAGCTGTAAATTTACCAGAATTTTTTCTCTTTGCAGAGATCTTTGCAAGAAAAATTTACAATGAAATTAAAAGTTTGTACAGGGCAAGTCCTGGTTAGATGACCAGTTTAAATATTTCCTATATTTCTTAATATATTGAAGCAGATTCAGTTTTGCTGAAAGCTATTTAACTTATTTATCAATTTGAACAAATCATTATCCGAGACAACAAAAAATATCTTAAATTTTAATGTTTATTTTATTTAGGTGTCAAATACTTTCCGTGAATAAAGTATTCTGTTGTTTTTTGATGCGTAGGTTATATTTGTTTCTTCAATTAGCTAGAACTTTGAAGCACATGTATAGTCCAATCTTTCATGGGGATTAGTATAGTGGTAATCCCTATCTTTCCTGAGAAATAATATAGCTGTATATTATTAAGTAAAATGCAGAGGAATATTATAGTGGAGTGAAGTTATAAATTCGGTGGTCATCTCATCATAAATTTTAGGAGAGATGGCACACATGAAACCGAAGAAAGATGGCCACTTTTGATTGACATGAATTGACATCGTAGAGTCTTTAAAAAATTTAGAAATATGTAGCAAAAGTAAGAAAATGGAACTAGAACTTTAAAGCATATATATTGTCCAATCTTTATTTCTGAGTAAAATGTAGAGTAATATTATAGTGGAGTGACGTTATAAGTTAGGTGGCAATCTCATCTTGAATGTTAGGAGAGATGGCAACATAAATTCGAAGAAATATGGCCACTTTTGATTGACATGAATTGACATATCAAGGATCGTACAGTCCTTAAAAAATTCAAAAACGTGTAGCAAAAGTAAGAAAACAAGACTTATTTTAGCAAATTAGTCTTAAGTACCACACTTAACATCTTCAAGTAAACACATCTAGTTTGGTTTTCTTTGGGTTCGCTTATGGTTTTCGTTTAATTTGGTTCGATTTCAGAATATTAAGAGGAAAGCTATCAAGAAGAAATTATCATTTTTTCTTTAGTATATAATTGAAACCACTTTTTAAATTTTTGAGAACAGCGTTAACTCTGCATATTACATTCCAATTCTACACATCTAACATATTATCTTATAGAATCCTACATATTATCCGATTCTACACACTGAAAATTTGAGGAATATCAGTTTGTTATCTGTGGTTAAAAATGAAATTCCACAACTTAAAACATTGACTGGATGGGATATGTAAGACGCATGTAATTGCTCCATGAAACGTATGAAAACCTCGAAAGCCTTTGACAAAAATATAGTAAAATTATTTTTGAAACTTATTGACAAATTCAGTGCTTTATTAGATTTCGTTTATTAGACACTTTTTACTTAGTTTGAAAAATAAATTAATTACTTGCAGCTTATTATCAGTTTTTGATGGTTAACTGCATGAAGTGTGTAGTTGCAATTACTTCAACTCCACTTTTCCTTTACTGTTTTAAATGTCCATCTCACCTCGACATTAAGGAGAAATGGTCACTTGTTAGTTCAATTTTAAAATGTTTTTCTCCATATTTTGTTTTTAATATTCCGTTATTTTTGCTTACATTACATTGAATGCATGTTTGAGAATTTAAAATACACATAAACATTTCTTGTATCTCCAGTCCTAGTATTTTTTTCCGATTCCAAAAAAAAACAAAAAACGCTAAAACGACAAAAAACGCTAAAAGATTCAGGGTTATTTTAATTGATCGTTTTACTGTGGCAATGTGCTGAAGACAAATTGGAGAACATTTTGGTATTTTAAAACAGAAGATTGAAAAGTAGGCACTTCGAATATTGCAAATGAATTCTTAATTTTTCATATGGAATACTTTTTAATGTCTGAACTTAAATGAGACTATTTTAAGCAAATGAAAAGTGATTTTCAGCACATAAAACACAGCTTGGACTTTTTGCCATACACATTTCAATTACAGACAGCCGTTAGCCAGAGCTTCTTTTTCCGTGTAACCTCATTACAAAAGGCATAACTACTTTCTCAAATATCATTAGCAGTAAAATGAATTATTTAAAGATTTATAGAATATTTATGTAAATAATTGCTAGCATATTTTGAATCAATCTACCGCGGGAAGAAAATAATTGGCTCTTTTTATTATTCCCGCATTTTAAATTATCTTTTTAAGTATGATTGGGACTTTTTAAAGAGAACTTTTTAAATAGCAGTCCTGAAACAGCCCGTTCTGGGACATGGGAGGGAGGTCACGGAGTTTCTAAGCTCCATAATTTCGTAATCAACTGCATGATAGTGTCAGTATTGCTCGTAGACTGCCTTTATTTCCCAGAAAAGTTGGTACCCAACGATCTGAAGATGGTTTGGCTTTAAGCTACCAAAGGGAATGGGCTGCGCTGTTGCTGAGAAACTTATTATGTGAGGGTAAAACGTTGAGTTTGATAAGACAGAGACGCACATAAGTGACATTCACAAATTCACCTCTAGTGATTACTCTATGGTGATTACTTCTATATTTATAAGTAAAATAAAATATATGGATCAATCAGATTTTAGCTATCTAATAATTATAGCATGAATTTTCGCTCTTGCAATTTTGAAAAACCTTAGAGCTTAGCATAAAAACCAATTATTCACTTAAATTTACTTTTCAGTTTTATATTTTTTGCTAAATGTGTGGAAATAAGAACAATATTTTGAAAATCAAAATTTCCGGTAAACCATTGCCATATGAACATAAACCGTTACTATATATTAACCATTAAATAACTTAATCATTAAATTTGATTTTATCACCAAAATTATTATTATTATTTTTATTTTTTTTCACCAGAAATGCCTTTACAATACAGTACGGTAATTTTAACAGAATTTTCCTTCTCTGAGTAGCATGAATGCACGGATATTTTATATTTTTTTTATTGTATTGAATCAACCAGTAAAATAAAAAAAAGTATCAGACAGTGATAGATTAAAATAAGAAGATTTTACCACACGAGAGTAATTTTTCTCCTTATCATAACTGAGGAATCTCAAAAATAATACAATCCGTTAAAATGATTTGTTAAGTTTTGTTTTAATTTTCTTTTATAAACAAAAGTATTTTAATGCCAATAATGTGTTTAGAGACATGAATTTTTTATTAAATAAAAAAATCTACTAAACGGTTGAAGCATTAAATTATTTTAAATACCCTTTTATTTTACAAGTAAAATTAAATATTGTTGTATAGTAAGTTTCTTATTTCCTTAGCTGTATGATAGTTTTATTTTGTAGAAATTTAAATGAAGAAAAAATCATTCATCGTAAATCAAATAACCATAGCATATTTGTAGTTTCATAGAGCAAAATTTCTTTTTAAATTTATAAATCAAGAGATTTTATTTTGGTAACTGATACGTAATATATCCAAGCCAATACTTAATCTAATTTGAAACTTTTGAAGTTCTTTTTTATACATTGAGAAAAAAATATGGCCAAGACTGCCAGAATGTGACAATATTTACTGTGTTTTGTGAATAAATCTCAGTACGTTTTACGCAAGTGCTTTGGTAACCATTTTGGTGAAGTTAGCAATTGAATACGGTTTCATAATAGGTGATATAATTTAGCAAACATGATATTTTTGAGCATCGTATAAAAATCACTTAATCGGTTAAATTTATTTCGAAGTTTTTTTTTTCTCTTAAATGTGTGGTAATAAGAGCTACAGCTTTGAAAACCGGAATTTACTGTAAACCGTTATTATACGAACGAAAAAAACTACCAAATGAATAATTTTAACGCCAGAAATGTTTTGGTTTTATTAACCAGAATAATGTTTCTTTTTTTCTTCAGAAATGTCATTACCATACAGTACAGTTATCAAACTTTTTTCCGGTGTAGACATAAAATAGATAGATAAAACTACCTTTCTTTGTAACTTTAAGCATAATTTGAAAGATTCAATGATTTATTGAGACAGTTAGTTGGTTGTCGTTTCACGTTGAAAGTCTACTAGATGGTGTCGATTTATTGAGATAAATGACTGAAATTTTTTGTGTGTATTTCAACCCAATTTATTGAGATAAGTGACTTAAATTTGCTTGAAATTCAAACAAAAAATTTCATTTCATTTGAATTTTATAAATTAGTATTAGAACATCATCAACATATATAAATTTCTTGGGATTATCATATTTTAATCTTTTTTAGTTATTTAAGTCACACATGTTTCGAAATTTCCGTACTTTGCTCAGGGCAAATCATATTTACAAGAATAACTATGTGGAGAACTTTTAAGCAATATTCATTTAATAACGTGTGATTACTTAATAATAAAGGCAAAATTTTCTTAAAAACTCTGTTTAAAAAGGGAGAATATCAGAAGAAAATGTAAACATTATTAAAAATTTAATTCCTAAATAAATGTGTTTAATAAAGTCAATGGAAATATTCTATTATTTTATGTTAATAGTTTTCATTATTTTGAATATTTTCTTTTTTATTCTAACAATTCTTACAATTTTAAATTTTGAAATAGTTAGGTGACCGAAACACTAAATGTAATTTTGATCAAACTAGAATTCCTTGAATAAATTTATGAACAATTCAGTGACCCAGAAACTTCTGCGAAATTTATTACACTCGCCTCGAGCGGAAGCCGGAATATGAATCCCGCCAAACCAGCCTAACTGTGTTGGCTTTCCTAAAAAGGATTAAGTTTTCCATGTGAACACGGCCAGAGAACATTCCAACGCTCGCAGAAGACTATGGTCTTTGTTATGTATATGAGAAGAGAAGCATCTAGGCGCCCCATTGTCTGTTATCACTAAACACATCTGCGAGGCTCGCACTAGCATGGCGAGATGGGTGAAAGTTAAAATATAAAGTAGGTATTATCCCGAATTTTTCTCTTTGGTACAGAAAAACACAGATATTGGCACTTTTATTGGCGATGTTTTGCCAAACTTCTTTTTTTTCCCCATCTAGATTGTATGACATGATAAAATTGAAGTTAGAGCATCTTTTAAAAGAAAAGTGAAGCATAAAATCTACCAAATGTGTTTTATTTCCGCTAATTGCAGATAGAATGTTGGATTCGTTTCAAAAGGAGTTATAGGACGTTGAGTGATTTATAAAATTAGATAGAATAGTTTGTATTATCTCAAACAATGATCTTAAAACGGATGTAAAGTAAATTTTTAACTGTTTGTAGAAGTTTATTGCATCAAAATTAACAGTTAATATTAAATGAAATCATAATCACTAGAAAAATGCAATAAAATATTACTCTAAAAGCTGAACGAAGAGTATTGGTGAGAGTATATTATGTAGATATGCATTATTACAGTAATAAAACTGCTACTGTAACAGAGAAATATATGTACATGAGTCCGAAATCATTAAGGAACCGCGATTCAGAAAAAATTAAATAGCGCTAAAAAAACGTATAATTTTTGTAAATATTTTTTTTCTCTTGAAAAAAATAGACTCGAATAAATGTGCAAGCAAAAATTCTGTTTTGTTTTTATCTTTTATATATTAGATTTTAAAAGCAGTCTTAAGTTTCACGTTTAATTGTTGTAAAATTTCCAAGAAAACCCGTCTAAACTCAGATAATTGACAAAATGAAGAAATTAAATGCCAATTATTTTCATTAAAATTTCTTTATTTATAAAATGTATGCTACAAACAAAAGAATATTTTGGGATAAAAATATAAGCATTTTTCTATAATATTTATTTCGTTGTTGTTAACTTTAATCACACACAGATATAAAAAATACGGTCGGTACTACCAGAATATGATAAAATTTACCGCTCTTCTGGGAGCACCAAAAATTTGGTAATTTTCTGCAAAGCGCTTTGGTATTGACTTTGGTAAAATGTACAGTAAAATATAGTTTTATAATGTGTGATAAAAATAATCAAATGTGGTAAAATTTGGTAATATTATCATGATACCTTAGATCACGGTCTAAAAAACATTTATTTCGTTAAATTTATTTTTCAGCTTTGTATTTCTTACAAAATTTGTGGTAATAAGAATTATTATCTGGAAAGCCCGAATTTACGGTAAACCGTTACCACTTAAACACGAAAATTACCAAATGAACGGTTTAAATACCGCATGTTTTATTTTTATTAACCAGAATTATGTTTTTTTGTTATTGCCAGAAATGCAGATGTAGGAATATGTTTACTTCCTTTGTGAATAGTTCTTGAAACCAAATATCGTAAATGCATTGTGTTTCTTAGTAATCAAATTGAAAGTTTATTAGGAAGAAAAAAGAAGTTTCTTTTCTGAAAGACTTGGATTAGGTTCACAATTTTCAAAAGTTTACCGCGATTGTTCAGATACTATTATAGTTTTAAATAAACCATTATAAAAGTAATTTCTAGTGTTATAAACTATTTTTAACCTTCTCATCAGTTGTTCTCAATATTCTTAGAAAAACTTGTTTGATCCTGAAAGCCATTTCTAAAAGTATATAACTGCTTTTTAATTACATTGAACAAAATTGAAATATATTCATAAGTTTTAAACAATTTTCTAAAAATATAACTATTGAAGCTCGGAATTCAAAATACGAGGCTTAGAAATAATACAATAAGCAACCATACAAGAAATGTTATCAATACATTAATAATAACTTAATGCAATATAATGAGTAATAGTTATAAAACTCAATGAAATGATAGTTAACTATTTTCTTACCATAAACTAATTTACGAATATAGTTTACGTTGCATTTTTTTTTGTCTCGGAAAAAAATATCTTATTTATTTTATTTTATTCCTTCTATGTTTGCCACCTCGTTTCCTTAAAGTTTTATTTTGAAGGGACAAAAATATCTTATGAGAAGAAAATAATATGTAATGAGACTACCATTTCAAAATTTGATTTCGTGAACATATTTACTATGCGAAATGTTTAATAAACTAATTTAAAAACTCAGCAGTGCCTAACAAGTGAAAGATATAATTAACCAGTACACAATACAAAAGGAAAATATTTTTCCCACGTACAAATAAGTGAATATATCATCCAATCATCTTTTAAATAATGATGCGTAAAGTTTTTTTGATAGTGACATTATTTATGCCTCTTTATCCTTGTGACACACTATTTACGAATACATATTATTCGCTATAAATTAATTTATAAATCATTTAAAGTTTGATATATCAGCTTGACTTGCAATTTTAGAATTCTCACCATCATAATATTGTTGTTTAAATTCGAATTGACAATACGAGAAATTTGAGAGCATACGTTTAACATAAAATTTTTTCCACTATCCTGGTAGAGTTTCATGTGTTAGTAGTGATTTTTGTATTGATTGTGTTGCATTAGGATTTTGTTATAATGTTTGCACTTATTGCACTCAGGGTTGAATTATTATTCAAATTATTCCAGAACCATGTTGCAGATTTCATATATCAATTGCCGAATTTTTTTCCTACACAATTCCATATTTTATTCTAAATTAGGGTTTATTCCTTTCCTTTCACTAATTTTCAATTATAAAATTAGTATTTTCATTAAAGTTACAATTAAACAGAGAAATAGTAGTTTAAAAGGGGAGTGCGAAGTCAGCATCCAATGCTGCAGTTCCATGATTTTTTGCAACATTAGTGCAGTTAGCCTTATAAGAAACACAGCCAGGAATGCTCTTGTTAACCAAACAAATATAAATAAAGTACAATCTCACAGAAAAAACTTTTTCTACTTGACTGCAGAAAGTAGGTATAGAGGCTTAAGAGCTTAACTAAACACTTGAAACAACATGATTATATATGAATATAAATTTTCTTTACCCAAAATGTAAATTATAAATGCGTTAAAGTCAAACAATTTAATCTATAAAGATCGAAATTTAATGAATTAAAAATCATTTACAAACAACCTTATAAATAACCGGAATATAACTTAAAGAACTGATACTTAAATATTATTACATCATATTATTCGAAGTAGGTTTATCTGTGAATAAATAGCATAACTCAAAATTAAAGCAGTTGAAAGAAAAATGTAAGTAATTAAGCGTTTACGATCTCTTTTCTCTCTCTGCCCACCTGACCCCTTCTCCCAATTTCATTTAGTGAATGAAAGAGAAATGCACGGCCTACTTTGCTTTATTAGCTACCATGACCCCCCTCCTCTTCACCTGCGTCCATTACCCTCAACAAATGGCGATAAATAGCCAAACGCGCGACGCCCTCACCGAAATTCACGTGTGTTTCTCCCTGTTCTCTTTCAAAACGATGCCGCAGGAAGTGCTAAAGTGTTATAATAATACTCTCTCCCTTTAGTATCTCTGTAAAGTATCTTCAAAGAGCGCGGTATCATTCTCCGTCGTGCCCCGCCCTTTTCCACGCACAGCACACCTCATCTCTCCTGTTCGCCAGACATAGCACCTGAGGAAGAGTGGTATGAGGGGGTAGAAGGAAAGTCGATTTTTAAGCCCCCCTTCCTTGCTGGCACGCTTGGAAGCGCGATGGAGGTTATAATGTGATCGATACTTCTGGTGTATGTGTTTGTGTTCGCTAACGGTGATTGCGGATTAATTTGTTTGCAACAGTAATTGCTGACATAGGAATGGGATGAAGTTAGTCTAAGATTTTCACACCTGTTTGCTGTTTACGCGTGTTGAGCAAATGCAAGCTTATAAACAATGAGATGTTTGTATAAACTAGTCAGGAAGAGCTTGAAATAAGATGTTAGAAACACGACCTATAGTTATGCTTCCATAATATAACGGATTGAATTTTTTTTCATAAATTTTTGCAATTATCGTTAAAAGAGAAGTATTAGCCAACGAAAAAAAAAATATTTGGCTATATACGAATATTTTAACATGTTTGCTTTATTTTTAAGGTATAAAATTCAGATGTAGGTGCGCTTTAAATTTTAAATGCTTTAAGTTTCAAAGAGTATATGAATAAAGATCGCTCAACTAATGCTACACTTTCAGAATTAAAAATCTCACTTTTGACGATTCAGAAATAACTGAGCTGTATTTCGTTAATTTTAAGAATCATTTCGTCACGAAATACCGTAATTTGGGACTCTCAAATACTTGATGAAATTTTTTCCTCATCTCAAAACCTCATTGTAGAGCATTGTGAGAGATTGTTAACTAGAATGACGAAACTAAGAGGAAGACTAAATAATCGAAAATAAAGTGCCAAAATAAGCCGACTGGCTGTATGGTGGTCAGAAAGCTGGACTCGTACCAGAGAGATCCCGGGTTAGAATCCCATTTAGGGCAAAGATGTAATTTATCTCTCTGTTCTATCCGTCCTTCTCTTCTTGTTAACGTGACATTAATCCATTGATGCGGCACCCATCATAAAGTTAACTTGTTAGGAAAGGTAGATACAGTAGTAAATGCGAGTTTTTTTATTCTTAAGAAAATTGAATGGCGAAATATTTCTTTAATTTTGACGAAATTTGTTTCCTGGAAGAAGTGAGGATATATTTTAATTACTTTGACGAAATCTTTTCTCAGAGCGTATGCCAGAGAAAATTTCTTCGTCAAAAACGAAAGAAGTTTAGTGATATTCGAATATTTATTCTTTACAGTGTAAAGAAAATTAAATCTAAAGAAAAATCAATCCATGTTATCTTTATCAAAAATCTATCTCAATCAATCAAATAGTCAAAAGTTTTAACGATTTAAAAGTAAAACTAATAAATCATTAAAATTTTTAAATTATTATTCAAAATGTTCCGTAAGGAACACCCTTAATGTGTTCTTCTAAGAGTCCTGGTCAAAAATGAATATAAAACAGTGTACAAATATGCAGTAACAAATTAATTTTTAAACGAGGAAGAATTTCAAATGCTATTAAATTCTAGAAAATCACAATTAAGGAAGGCAAGTGTGCAGAGCTCCAAAATCTGCTTGATTGTCGGAGTTCAAACTTGAAAGTGCTTTTAATATTCGACTTTCAACTCCTCTCTGTTTTCTCCGGCAATTAAATATGTTTTGGTGTTTCGTATACCTGTTCTTTTCGTGATTAGGTATTTTGAATTTGTGTCACATTCTTAAATAATAATTTGTAATGTAAAAAATTACTGTAAAAAAACACCGGCACTGAGGGTGCCTGTACTTTTTATCATTAAACCCATGTGAAATTTAAGGTTTAAAACTGCGCTGTAAAAACGGATTTTTCGATAAAGTAGATTTTACAGATGTTGCATTCAGGTTGCCAGTTTGTTTTACCGTAATTTGATGCGAAGAATTTCCAGGTGTAGGCTGTCTTTGTTTAGAAACTGAATAATAGTACGAATAAAGACTAATGACTAAGCCAAACTCTTCGTGAATAATTACTAAGAATTTTATATTTCGTCATAAATGTTTTGACCTAAGGCTAAATTTGCCCAAATGTGTAATTTTTTTGCTTTCATTTTTGACACTGAATCAAAAAATATATACTGATGGCGTTCGTTACGAAAATCTTGTATAGCAAGAAGTTTTGACTTTTGTGTATTTTATTCATTAAGAATTTTGCCGAAGAGGACACGCTTCATACCATACTAAATTTTATGGCAGGATCTAAACTCTATGCAATATTTTAAACAGGGTTCTCTACAATCACAAGTTTTATCGTAAATTCTTGGAATGCTTCTAAAATAAATTTTTTAATGTTTATATGTTATGATCTTAAAATAACATTTAAAAGATGAGAAAAACCAAATAAAAACATTTAATGATAATCTATGTTAGTCACACTTGATCTCCTTTCATTGTTTCTCGTTTCTGTCAATGAATAAATTATCCTTGCCATTTAAATGTTACTTATAATATGTTTGATTTCTGTAATAATTTTTTTAAAGCGTGTGTTTTTCCCTTATCTTCTAAATATTGGATTAAGTAGCATAAAGTCATTGATAATGAATATCATTCTTAAAGTTTTATTCCTTTGGAATAAATAAATGGATTTTAAATAAATTCAATTATGTCATCTAGTTGCAAAACCGGTTATCTTTTCAAAATTTGAAGATGCTTTTTTTAAGTTTTTTAAGTTTTATGTAAGCTTTTGTGCAAACTAAAAACAAGAAACCTGGGAAGATTTCTTCAAAGTAAAGTTTTATTTGCGTTTAATAAGTCACGATGAATAATCGAAATGTTACAACCGGTGAGCTTCAATACTACACAGCGAAAAAAGTATTGTTAAAATTGACAAAATATGGCAAAATTTACTGTGTTTTTGGTTCTATAGGAAAACCAAAAAAGCTCAGTAAATTTAATTGAATGCGAAAGATTTGTAATGATTTTGGTAAAATTGGCAATAAAATATTGTTTTACATAATGTGATAAAATGTATCATCATAACTTAGAAGGCTTCTCGATTCTATGACTTAAGATTCAATTCGAGTTATATTTAGTTTTATAATTTATAATGTTAAACACTTTACCGAAACACACATTGTTTCAATTACACTTTTATCGAGTGAAGAGATGTAAGGTTTGTATTATCGCATCAACAGTGAACCAAAAATAAACTTACTTAATTTTTTAAAATTTTTTGGAAATTTAATTATAATTTTTTTAAATTTTAACTATGTTTCAAAATATTTCTCTACTCGATGCCTTAATATTCAATTCGAGTTTTACTAAGTTTTTTCATTTATATATTAGACCTTTCCTTGAAATACATATCAGCGTTTTATTTACGCTTTTATTGCTTGAACAGACGTGAGGTTTATATTATCGCATCAATGGTAAACCAAAAATAAATTTACTTCACATTTTTTTAGGATTTTTTCGAAAACTCTTCGAGAGTGAGAGTATGCAAAATATGTCAGTAGGGAGAGATCAATAAACTTTTTATAGCGCGGTCTCAGCTGCCCAAAAAAGATGACATTATTTTTTCAAGCGTATTTTTTACGTGACATTGCTTACGAGGGTGTCAAAATATTTTATGAAAAGCTTTTTTAAATGAATTATGAATGAGAAATGTTTTTAAATTCGTAAATAAGTTAACAAATTATATTATTTAAGCATACCACAACTAATTTTCAACATTAAAGGTATTAGTGGTTTAATGTTTGTTCAGTATAACATAAAATTACACATATCAGATGTTTTATTGGTGGCAACAACGATGCGAATAAAAATTTAAAAAAAAATATTTTGCAGTTTATACTATTAAAAATATTATTTTTAAAGTATAACTTGAAATTCATATAAATGTGAAAGAAACATAGCTTCATAAATAATATGTGCATGGACAGCATAATATTTAACAAATTTTAAATGGCAGAATTTTTAAATTCGCTGAAAAATAATTCCGAAAAAAAGTACCGGCATCTTGGGTGCATCACCTGCAAAATTAATTTCATCATAAAATCTATTTTTATCATAATATTTCATACCGTATATTTTGCAGTAATAATTATTTAACTACAGTGATTTCACAATAAATATTTCTGTAAAAATTATGGATTATCAGATTTTTTGTTTGGTAAAAATGAATTTTAATATATAAAGGTACTTTACGGTATCTAATAAAGGTCGTGAACTGTATATAATACGGTAATGTTTTATTTATTGTGATTAGTTACCAATATTTTATTGTCATCGTTATAAAGATTTGTTTAGAGACATAAAATTTTATTAACATAATTTATTTTAGTAACAAATATTATATAATAAGGTAGAAATGTAGGTAATTCTCTCCATACCAAGCAGAACATTTTTTGAATTTAAATGGGTAAATATTCCAATTTCCTCAACAGCTTGTTTAAGACTCTCTTAAAATCCTTAATACTTTTCAACTATCCAAAATGTTGCTAGCTCCCATAAATGTCTTCACTGCTTATTGGGGTTCTTAGGTTTCCAATGTGGTCCCACTGGATGCCCTACAATCTAGGCAAATAAAATTGTACAAAATTTATTTTAAGCAGTTTTCTTTTAGATTAAATTCATAGTTTTTTTATTAATTAAATAATAAAAAAATCTATTAATCGATGGGCAACCGTCTAGTATTTATAAAAAGAGGAAATAGTTATCAAGTTTTGTATCACTTTAGAATAATATCAATAAATGTAAGAGGAATTTAAAATTGTCATTTTTTTGATACTTTTCCGTAACTTTTGTCGCTACATCCTCTTAAATGTTGGTAATTTTTCACCATCAAATTTATATTAAAAATATTAGTTTTCATAAAAGAATTAAAATTTTAATTCATTACAAATTTAATGGAAAAAATAATGACCATAATTTACTGAATGAAGGCGAATTTTAGAATCTTTTTTTGCAATAATTTATATATCTAATAATTAAGATATCTAAACTTTGTCCTTTCCATGCATTGTAGCAGCCATTTATAAATTTAATTTTAAGGAAAAAAAAATAAAAAAAACAAACCCGTAAAAAAACATATTTAATTCAAACCAAAAAACTGAAACAAATGGAAATGTATGACATGCAAAATAAATACATTTCATGTAAATGAAAGTGAAGAAGTTACAGTTGCTAGTATAATCACGCAATTTAGTTATCTAATTTGTTTTGCGTGATATTACGTGCCATAAGTAGTCAGACAATTATCTTTTACCCTTTATATTTTAAATAATTATCAATAATGTCGAGTTCCGTTCAATATACTTAAAGCACTTAAGATGAAAAAGATCCATTTTATTGGTCCTAGAAAAATAAATCGTTTGCCTAAAGTCAAAACCCGTCAAAAAACAATAATTAGAGTAACAGTTGATAGACTACTGCACTTATTAAAATGAAATTATTTCTGTTTCGTAGAAAACAGGGATTATAATAACAAGGTTATCCTGTTAATGAAGGTAGACGGACCAGAAGAGACTTCGTTACTTTAATAACGAAGTGCTCTTATAGATAAGTAATAGAGAATAAATAATTCATTTGCTTAAATGAGTAGTGTATTCTTTAAGGCCTGTTGTATATAGGGATTTTCTAAAAGGAATTATTTTAATCAATTATGCGTATTTGAAAAGTATTTAAGATTTTGTTTTGAGTTTACTAATAAAATATAACTTATTTTATTGCCTATAAATTACTAATAAAAATAAGCAGAAGTTATAAAATTTTTTTAATTTATAGGTACTCATTTTTTATTAAGGAAAAACTAATAGCAAAAACAGTAAATTGAAGTTAAAGTATCAAATATTTTTTGTTAGTTCATCTTTTTAAATGGTTTTATCTGCTTAAGACAAATACGTTAATACTTTTGAATCAGATACTTTTTTGTACCATCTGTACAAGAAAGTATCTGTTCCGTCATTGTACTCAGTTTGAAACAAGATAGCTATATTCTGCTTTTGTTTAATTAATTACACAGTGCTCTAATGAAAAAAAATAGAACACCTTAATAGCTTTTAATCTAATGATTGGATTTTCAATTTACTGCATTAAGAAAAAACTATGGCAACATTATCCTACAATGTTAGAGATCTTCTTATTGAAATGAGTAAACATAATTCTGGTAATAAAGTCAAAATATGCGATATATAAGCTATTAATTTGTAGTTTTTCCATCCATTATGGTGAAAGTTTACAGCAAATTCTGGTTTTCAAAAGTACAGTTCCTTAAATACGAAACTGAAAAGCAAATGTAACCGAATAAATGGTTTTTATACCACTCTCTAAAGTATCATGATAAAATTACCAAAATGTTCTCCAGGATTGTCACTTATTTCACCCTTTATTTGATAATTTTACCATCTGACATCTATACTTTTTACCATATAGTAACGGACTGTTTACACTTCTATGGTCTGTTTAAAATGGTGGCTTATTTAATATTGTGGCTATGAGTCAGGTGACGGTTAATTATTTATTTTTCTAATTTATTTCTCATATATAATAGAAAGAAAATGGCCTAACTGATGCCTTCAAGAGTTTTAATGTTACTAAATTCGGATAGATCAAGCTATGGTGTCTGTTTTGTGCATCTTTTATAGATTCGAATTTATGGTGAGATTTATTTATTTATTCACGTAGATAAATGGGTTTCTTTGTAAATACAAAGAGTTCCACAGAAATACGGTTTCCACAGAGATGGTAAGATACGGTATCCGTTTGATCATCAGTACAAGCAGTACTTGTAAGTCAAGCAGTACTGGCTGCAGTGGTGGGTGACAACTTTTATTAACCTAAGAAGAGACAGAGGGTGCGTGGTATCAGTTCTCGCTAGATTGTTCTATTATAAAGTGCTTCTTCGTGTGCAGGTCGTCGAGCTACCAAAGAGAGGAAGCCATGATTCTTTCAGAGGTTCAAAATCGTAATAGCACGTCTTCGTATAATCCTCAGGGATGTTACCTGGACTGCAGCCAATAGCGCATTGTGCAGCTTTTGTAATACAGTCGAAGTAGAAAAAATAAATACAAAGAAGGGCTTTAAAATTCTCTTAAATTCGAAAAACAGATAGCCCAAAGTTGAGAAAGACAGGAAGAATAACCAACTGTTGTTATCGCGGCGTTGTTATCCACTACATTTATACTTCATGGAGGTCAGCGGAACAGCGATGCAGCAAGGCGAGCAAGACCACTAAAATTTATTGCAAGAGAAACAACCCTACATAATTGGGGCCTCTGTTGCCGAGGGGTATTGTACTTCCACAAAATGCCTTAAGAGGTAGAGGGTTCAATATATTCATGCTGTCTCCCTCATCTTTTTTCAATACGTTTTACAATTTAAAAAGAGATTAACCGTTCTTTGTATTAAGCACACGAGTTTTATATATTCATTTAAATCAAATTTATTTATTTATTGTTGCGCATTCATGGTTTCAGTGGGATTCTAATCAGCTTCGTTCATTTTAAATAGCATTTAGCGGAAAAACGAAGCTACTGGACTGGAAGTTAATAGATAAATAATGAAATATTTGCGCAAATTTTTCAGTTTAAGTGCTAAAACATTTGTGAAGACAATATTTTAAATTGACACAAAAATGTACTTTTTCGCAATAAGCAAACAATAATGATAAATTAAAAATATTTCTACTAGTTTAATAATTGCGTAACAGAATTATTTGAGTATCTTAAACAACTCTATATAGATGGTGAAATAATCAAAAAGTGAAATTATCAACAAAGGTTTTAAATTTTTGAATACTCTCACGCATAAACATACGAGACCACATTTTCCAGAATGCTTCTAAAATCTAATATAGATGATTCAAGTATGTCGAATAAAAGGTATGTTTATTCAGAAAAATTACGTTTTAGGGTCTGATTTCAAATCTTTTAAAACATTTAAGATCAAGGTAGAAATAGAGATATTATATTAGACATTTAAATATTAAGATCCTCAAATCATTAAGACAGGATCTGAGTAAGGGAAAATTTCACCATCAGATCGAAACAAAAGTTATTAAAGTGTCTACTGTTTTTCTCCACATGGTACATCAAAATCAGTGGAACAAGAATTTTTTATTCTTCACACAACATTGTATTTTTTTTAAATCATTTGCTTAGAAATAATTAACATTTAAAGAGCAAAACAGTTATAGAGCAAAACAGTTATAGTTACTTCCCATTTTATTTTCTAACGTATACAAAGACTAATAAAAATAAGAATGAAATATAATTTTTGGTCAAATGGATTTTTTTTCTGGATGAGCATATCAATCTTTATCGTGATAGTGAAATATAAGTTTCGTTTTCTCTTCAAGATCACGATACGTTTCTTTCATAGAGACACGGAGAACCATAAGTTTAATTTTATTTTATTCAGTATATATCTACGAAATAGAATCACAGTCTAGACCGGTATCGGGTCACACAAGCGTATATGATGTATTTATTCGAGAGTTGTGCAAACAGCATTTTTGATTACTTGTTTTGTCATATCTAACTTGCCGAAAATATTGGAAAGATACTTCTTCTATGTACCGACGTATTTTGTTCCTTTTTTTTTGATGAGAGTTAATACAGTGAATAAAATCCCATTGTTAGGTTTTTAAAATTATGTTATTTTGTTATGGAGTACTACTTAAAATTTGAATATATTCTTTTGAGATATTTTTGTGCTAAGCAATTTGCTTTGAGATTTTATGGTAGACATTTATTTTGAAAGATTAAAACAAGCTAATAATTTCGTCAAAAATTAAAAAAATATTTTATAAATTTTTACGGTATTTTAAAGCATTTTTTTTAAGGAAAAAGTTTAATGTACTTATTGTTTCCTTGAAAATTAAGATTTGGAATTGGACTTTCATATTAGAACTTAAAGTTTTTAATATTTGAATATGCACATTTGAGACATTCTTTTACTTAGCAATTTATTTTTCGAGTGTTTGGGTATTATGTTAAATGAAAATAAAATTATGAACTTGAAAAAAACCCAGAGGTTTAAGTTTGTTTGCTGTATTTTAAAGTATTTACTTTTATTTAAGAAATTATTGTGCTTTATGTTTCATTGAATATGCAAATTTAGATTTAGAAATTGGACATGTGAGACATCTTTGTGTTATGCAATTGGATACTTGCAAGTGACGTAATCAAGGATATGGATCCTGATTGGTAGTAGAAATGTGACACTTGTTTAAGCTACCAACTGTTCTTTCCATTTTATTTCGAGTAACCCTAGTCCATCAAATATGAATTCTCTTAAGGGACACATTCTATATTCTTTGTCAAAAGAGATTTGGTTTATTTCTTACTTAACACAAAGTAACTCAAAGAAGGACGCGAACTAATTTTGTAAAGTTGTCAGATACAAAAAACGAAAATAATCATGTTTATCATAGAATCCACAATTAAACAATAAATATAGAATTAATAAAAGACTTATACTAAAATATTTATATTTAATCAAATTCGATAAGCGAAACTGTATTGTATTTAATTGCAACGTTAATTAACACTCTAATTTCTGAATAGAAACTTAATTCGATTTAAGGCAGCAATGTCCAGAATACGAACACACATATCTTGTTCATAAACAACCAGCTAGAGCAGCGATCATTGTTAAAGTGGTTGTGTATCAGTGATCTCCTTCTTCTCGAGTTGAGAGAATTGCATTTAACTTTTAGGGTTCGTGGAAAGCCTTTATTTTGAAAGATAAAAATAAACTAATAAACGAGTAAAAAATAGAGTAATTAAAAAAAATGCTTTGCGAGTCTTAAAAACGCGTAATTTTACTATACGTTGAACCATAATATCTTAACCTACTGCTATTCTCGTATACAGTCGTATATTTACTTGCAATCTTCTCCGCATAGCAAAACTAGTTTTTCCATGTTACTTGATAGGGAAATAGTTCATTGTGGTTAAACATTCTCCCAGTTTTGTCCCTTTTCTAAACTGCCACAACTTTAATAAAAGAGTCAAGCTTACCTTCTTAACATACTTCAAATAAAGATTCTTAAGTTTAAATACTTAAATCTTCTTACCAATTAATTAAACTTTCTTACTAACCTTCAACAAAATCTTCTTAATTTAAATTACGCTAGACCGTAGCTGAACAGAAATATAGCTTAATTAACTACTTAAATATGGTTTTTAAAAATTGTCACGTTATTACGGTTTAAAGTTACATTATTAAGCTTCAACGATGAATCGGTTTTTCTGAGAGTAAATATTTATTGAAAAACAAAAGTGACTAAGTCTTGATTTTCCAGGTTTTTTTCGAAACATGTTTGAACAGAAAAAATACCTTAATATCTTGCAAATATTTTTCCTTAGTAGAATGAATGAATTAATGAAAGACCAACTTAAAAATTTACTTACTTAAAATATTGAATATTATCCATTCCTCATTCAGAACACACGGATAAACACATTGATAAAACAGTAATTACAGTTCAGCTATCACAGAACCTTCCTCTACTAAGTTGTTTGTTGTTATGGAAATAAAAGTAAACCATTTCTAATGGGGAAGAATTAAAAAAATGAATTGAATATCCCCATTTGAACGAAAATTAAGGTTAAACCAGCAACCCTATTTGAAACGACTTATCTTCGTAACCACAGTAACCGTCATTCCGAGAATCTGAAGAAGTTAACGTTTTAGTCAGAGAGTAAGATAATTTTCTTCCGGCTCAGATTTTGATAATTTTATCTTTGGATTAAATAGATAAAAATTAACAACGGAAAATCAGATTTATACCTCTGTTATCCCATTTTACTTTCATCCACTTGATTGGTGTCTGACGAAGTATAATAATTGCTTTTTAATCATTATAAAAGCAGCAACATTCAACATACTTCAAGTGTAATAAATAAATTTATTTTTCTTATTTTACAACCAAAGATCATTTAACAAGTCAGAGAGCGCGTTTACTATAGCGAGCTTTCCGGACTATTTAAGTGCTTACTGGGAAAATACTAAAATATCAGCATATTTGGACCACGCTCCTCAATTTTTTGATGCTTAATTATTTAAAAATAGCGGAATTTCATATAATACCCATTAGTTTCGGCTAACATATAACTAATTTTTTTAGGATTTTATTGTTTCTTTTAAATTTTGGATAAATCAAAAATCCAAAGATACAAAGACATGGACTTCAGTTTTTACTTCAGTTAAGATTCAGTGTATTTAAAACGTAGTAAATGTTTAGATTTTTGTGGTATATTAACCAGGATAAAGTCTGTTTATTTTGCTTAAGTAAGGCTTAGATAATCTTGTTAGAATAATATCATTGGCAAAGTGAATAATAATAAATAATAATTCTAAGACTTTCACATTTTATTTATTTATTATAATACAAATACAACTAGCTGCATACTCGTAGTAATACCAAAAATATATTTTCAGAAAAAAAACAGCTGAAAACTTATATTCCATATGTCTATATGTATTCATCATATATTCATCATATATTGCTTCATATATTTAGTATTTTCTTTATCTAGTTTTCACACGTATTTTTAAGAGAAATTTTGTTCTAACCAATAATAAAATACAAAATAACAAGTAGTAAATTATGAAACATATATTATTTAAATTTGAGGTAAAATTACCTCAAATATAGGAAACTGTATTTACAAAGCATAAATTGATTCATTTACGTGTGAAAGAAAAATGAAAGCAAATCTTCACCACTTAACTTTAATTTAATGCCCTTTTTTTGTTCCGTAAATTATTTTTATGTTTTTAATAATACCCATCATCATCCGTAAGCTTTTTTGTTATACTTTTCACATCATAAAAAGGAAAACTGTCATAAATAATTTTTTTCTCTTCCTTATTCCGTTTGTAGAAAGAGGAGAGCAAAAGGAAAAGTGTTTCCTTTACGATCTCATCTCTTTCATCACTAAACACTCTAACGATAGGAGCAAAAATAGTTACGAGCAGGCATATTACTCATCGATCGCCAAATAATGGGGACCACGAACTGACGTAATCAATTTTTTATAACCGGGCATTAATTTATTGTCCATATAAAGAGAAGTTGGCGATGAATTTGGCGATAAATTGCGGCCAATTATTGCGAGTTGACTTTATTAATGCAATATAAAGAAATGACTATACATTATACGAGGATACTATATAAACTGAAAAGATATAAGAATCATTTAAACTAATTGTTATTTTACTAAAGCGTTATAAAAGCAGTTTTGAAATAACAAGGAATGAGAGTACATTTTAATATTAGGTGAAATGTAACAGTTTATATATTTATATGGTTGAAAAAATTAAATGTTACTTGTAAGAAAATTTAGATCTGTAGGGTTTCATAAATTTCTATTAAAATTTTCTAAGCAGGAGGTTTTTATTTTCAGGGGATAATATAGTGTTTAAGAGTTCATTCGAATTGTAAATGGTGACGCCAATGCAGGTAAGATTTGAAATATGAATGGCTTTATAAACAATTTTTATAAATTAATTGAAATAATTCGAATGCAAGCACAAGGAAATGAAAGCACATATAAAAAATAGATATAAACGAATTTCTAATACTGTATAGAAATCAAAATGAATTCTTCTCGATTCTTAAATTCTTCTCGATTTGCAAGTGCGCTATTCGGCTCCTTAATTTTCAGCTGTTTACTTTTGTTCAGTTTTGGAAACATACTTTTAAAATTTTGATAATAAACTAATGAACTTAAAGCAATTTTAGATCATCATTGTCAGGAATGACACGTATTTTCGTTTGCATGCTTGAGTTTTGCTAAATATTTTTTTCTGAAGCAATCAAGTCCACCGAAGAAATTGGTAATGAAGGGAACAATTTAGAAAGAAGAAAAAAAAATAATTTGCGACTTCTTTCAGAAAGCATATGGTTATTGGGAAGTGCAAAGAATTAAATCTTTCGGAAAAAATAAAAAAAAAAACTTTTTCAGAATTCTCATTAATGAGAACGATGACAAATTAATTCTGCACTTAGATCCCTTCATTTCATAGCATAAAACATTAAATTCAAGCAATTTTTAATAATTACAAATTGTTTATTACATGATAAATGGCAATAAAGTGACATTAATTGAACACGCATAGTGTCGCCGAAAGAGAAAGAGATAAAATTTACAGAAAACTAAAACGTATATTCTTGAGCCATCGGTATCCAAACAGGTCATCTCTTGCAGAAATAACAACATCATATATATATATATATAGTTCATTGTGGTTAAACATTCTCCCAGTTTTGTCCNACATATCATATACAGACTTCTAGCTGCTTTTAATGAGTCAATCTGAGTTGTTGTAAGTTTGCTTGTGGATTAGCCATAAAAATCAAAGGAATTATTTTAAATATGCCATAAAACAACTTTGTATCTGATTTATTGAAAACATACAAGGAGTAATTAAATCCATAATTAGATAATGATGCAATCTATTCTTTCTTGATGAAATGGATTGAACACAAGTATATACTCTTACATTATAAAATGATTTAATGTATTTTCTCAGTTCTGGGTTGGTTTTTTTAGCATCCAATTCTTAAAGTTCATCAAAAATCATGAATTTCAAACATTTTGCTGACTTGTTTTAATGGGTTTAAAGAAATCTTTGACTTTTACTCCGTATTTAAACGAATATTGGTCTTCGATTTATTTATAAAACCTTTTTAAAATGCGAACCAAGCACAAGGATTTTCTTTCCGAAAATTATAATCTTCATATATATATTAAAGAGACCGGAAAGTAATGTCGTTTTGGCGCATTAAATATTCGTTAGTTTTAAAAACCAATTTATTTTTTTCCGATCCATTTCGATTTATTTTCGATCCGTCATTGAAAGGTTGTTGCTAACGAGCGTGAATACATTATTGATTAAAAATGAAATTTTGATAACAAATATCAAATGTACCGAAACGACATTACTTTCCGGTCCCCCTAATATATACTTCTTTTAAAACTTTGTTTAACAGATTTTATGTGATTTTGAAATTCCTGATTTAAACAGAATTTAATGGTGGAGTTTTTTTTTGTTGTGAATTTGGGTAATAGACCTAAGTATTTTTTTAGTACATAAGAAATTTTATTTTGTTCAATTTTTGAAACTTTATTTTGTTCAATTTGGAGATCATTTATTTGCTCGTTGAATGTGGATTTTAGATAAAAAGAATAAAGTAGTTTTTAAGCGTTTTTAAAAATGCAGTTTTCCGTATAATCCAGAAACATTTATTTACCTCATTATTTCATCAATCTATCTAAATATAGTACAAAAGTTCTTTTAAAACAGCTTCATTCATAAGAGTTCATAACAAGAACAGAAAATTCTAATGAACATTTTTAATTCTTAGGAGACTTTTCTAAACTATATAAGTTAAAACAAAAAGAAATATTGAAATTATCATGCTTCATACTTTACATTTTCGAGTTTTCGTGCAGTTACACAAAATGACAAGTCCTGCAATTTAACCAGCAATATAATATCTATTTTTTGCTGTATAAATCAGGCATCTTTCTCCCAGTTGCCCCATTTTTTTAAACCATATCCTCTTTCATAAATTTAAAATTTTAACTCTAAACTTATTTCGTATGAAGACTGGGGAATAAATTCTGTCCTACCATAAGGATAAAGTGAGTAACAGTGCAAGCTTATAGCTCTATTCTAACTACCACAAGATCGATATAAGCCACTAATGATCCAGGGAGGCAATACAAGGAAGAATCAGTGGCCTGTAGAGCTGGAACATGTGAGCCAAAGCACATCAGCCGCAGACGTGCTCGATTAAGATCCTATCATGACAGCAGCTGAATTTGAAGAAAAGTGGCATACTGTTCTGATCAAGTACTATTGAAGGAGTGTTTTTAACAAAACTTTAGCTGGTGTCCAACCAAACATCTATATGGTGCTAATTAGGCAACTAGTTAAAGTTCTCATAGCGAAGCTGCATTCTATTTCATATCATTATTCACTTGGATTTCAACTAAGCAAAGAGTAAATCCATCCAATCTTAGAATTTGGTTCTTAGTGAATAGGAATAAAAACAATGCCTATTTTCTTGTTCTTAAAGCTACTTTTATTTTCATTTTAAAAATAGATCTGAAAATGTTAGAATCATTAAATTATTTTACACAATTTACAGTATTTTTTAATAAATTTAGAAACGAATTAAAAAAGCGTATTAAAATAGAACTGTATCTTTCTTTGTATTTGTGAATAATATAACTAATTATTCACATGGGCAAAACTAATTATTTACATACATTAATAATTCAGGTTCTTTTCCTTTTGCTCCAAATTTTAGTAAATTTACTCGATAATTTTTTTGGGTTATGTTAAAACTTAGTTATACAACAAACTGAACTATGTTTATTTTTATTTTACAAGTGTCACATACTACAAAAATAGCACCTGTGCCATTAGTGCACGTGCTCTTCAATACTTTTCAAAATTACAACTAAAAAACTTAGTTCAGGGCACATGTTCTAATGTTAAAATATCATAAAACTGTTCAGAGTCACAACGAGTACAGTCAGGTGAGTCAGCGACTCCAATTTGATACAGATGAGATCCCAGACAATTATGTTCTGTTAATATTCTAAAGTGACATACATCAGATTCTCTTGGGGCCAAGGAACACAGCTAGGTTTCCGATTTAAAATTATCCAGCTTTTGTCTTTTGATGCGTACACAGGTTTCAGTTTCAAATAATAGTTATATGTCCTATTAGTTAAGAGCATCAAATAATAAAATGCCGAACATCTTGTAGGACTTTGGGTCACCAAGGTTTCCTTTTTAGCAGGAAGGTCAGCATGTTACTTTCTTGGAATGTCACAATGTGCTAGTACCCAATGGAAAGACAATTTGTAGAAAAGATGTTTTAAAAACGATCTAAATTCTATAATTCACAGTTTTGTGACAATGCTCGTAATGCTGATTTAGAGTCAGATAAGACAACGACCCTTTAAAAATCAGATCTGTTTTTGGTTATGGTTGTTGGACCACTACTGTAATAGCTTCTATTTTAATAACAAAAGCAGTACCAAAAAGACTTACTGGTACTTAAGAGATACAAAAGACACGTTTGTGAAACCATTCACTTTTTGGGAATCGATTATCAGCTATGATTATCAAGTATGATACTGAATTATAATTGAAATGTATGTAATCGTTGCGTGCGCCAAAAATGAAGCTTCTTGTAATAAAGGCAAAATGATATAAGAAAACTATTTACTCAATAAAGGCAAAAGAATTTAAGAAACTTCGTAAAAGTTTCTGAAAGTGGTTAAGTTTAGAAACTTTGTGGCAATATAAGATTAAATAAAAGATTAAATTCACCAATTAGATTAAATTCACCAATCTACAAAAATTATTATTATTGGTACGTTTTCCTATGGAAACAGCCGGAAGATTATTTTTTGAAATCAAAAGGTGATAATTATGAAATCAAAATAACTCATTCCATTTACATTGATCCCATTTGACTCTTTTCATCATATTAAATCCATCTTTCTAAAACATCTAAGAAATGTTTCTAAAATACAATCAATTCTTCCAAAGATATAATTCTTTGCAAAAATGAATTTATTACGATTTTATTAGCTTCTTTTCATTGATCTTTGATTTTTTTTACCAATATAGTAACAGTAATATTGGTAACTAACTTACTTGAGGCAAATTATGGTAGTTAGCAAATTGCACATTTTTTTTCAACACTTTTTTATAGGGAAGATCAACCCTTTTACCTTTTGGTTCATTCGGTTTACAATCAAATTTAAATTATAAAAGGTAAAGTTAAAAATATTTTCTATAAAATATGCTCAGATTTAGTTTTCTACTACCATTCGTTTTGATTTTATAGCACAATATGTGTAATTTTTTTAAAAGAAAAAAAATCGTATTTTTTTTAGAACTTTGATGCTCGAAAGTGGGGACTAAATATTATTTTATTGAGCTGAAACTTTGCGAATATTAGTTTTAAAGCAAATGGCACCTTCTAGGGTGTGCCGTGAAAGAAGAGATGAAAAAAAAAATTCCCCATGTTAATAAAACCCTTCTGGCTTGCTCATAATCTAAATTTAATTTGCAATAATTCCTCTACTCTAGCTATCCAAGGTGTGCTACTAAGATAAAAAAAATGAATTAATTAATTACCTTACAAAGCATATTAAATTTGGACATTGAGAAATGCATTCTAGTTGACTTGGCAACAAAAAAATAAGAGAAATCATATTTCGGAATTTAACTTAATTGATATTTTAATAATGCAAAGAGCGTTCATTATACTCTTGTTTTGGGAATGTCTTTTTGGAAGAAAGAGGTATGATATTTGTTTTGCATGTAGAGGGCGTTAGATCATGCATTTATAGATTAGATCATCATTAGCATCTTGAAATGAGAAATTAGATTTTGGTGTGAAGAACAATAGCGTGCCTTTGAAATTAGTTTATACTATAAATAGTTTTGAATAAAACAATAATTTATCAAACTCTTTTAATAATTTAAATTTTTTTTCACAAGTTTTATTATTATAATAGCGAAGCAAAGATGTATAAGTAATAACTAAGAAAATCAACTCATCAAAATTTCAGTTGTTTAAGTTTTAAATTCTCTTAATTTCTTTAAAGCTAAATTAATAAAGTTAAAACTAATAATTTTTAGACATGATCAGTCATATTTTACATTTTAAAGAAAATATTTTATTTTATTAAGTCCAGATATAACCATAAATATTGCAACTCAGAAGTGTTTATTTAGTGAGTTCGAATTCCGTTTTAGCTCTCGATGTATATTCTTTCTGTTTTTCGAGATACTGTGTTATCGTTTACAAACTGAAAAGAGAAAAAAGAGAAAGAAAATATTTTAAGAAAATATTTTAAAGAAAATATTTTAGTTTATTAAGTCCAGATATAACCATAAATATTGCAACTCAGAAGTGTTTATTTAGTGAGTTCGAATTCCGGTTTAGCTCTCGATATATATTCTTTCTGTTTCTCGTAAAACTGTGCTATTCTTTTCAAACTGAAAAGAGTTTTCAAGTCGTTCTGTGTATTTACAAAGAAACAACATATGTACGTAAATAAATAAATAAATCCCACTACCTCATAACAGATAGATAAAACAGTCACCATAGTATAATATATCTAAGTTTGAATCTTTCATACTATTTATTTCAACATTTGATGCCACCACTCTTGTTCTTTTAACCCTTGTTATAATTGAGAAATTATATTAACAATCATTTAACTCCTATCAAGTATTTAACACTAGATTGCCTAAGGAAGTCATTTTGACTGCTTTTAGTTTCAATTAGAAAAACAATGATGTATTTAATGACACAATTTCTTAGAATTTTGGAACTTTTTGTGCAACATATAATTTTTCTTATTGTTAATATTTACTGATAACTTGTTATATAACTGTAAATAATATAAAAAAATGTTAAATGTTAATTTCAAACAAATTTATTTACGCATACACAATCCAGTCATTTTGACTGCTTTTGGGCAATATAGGTATATACTAATTTTCCGTCTTTCTAGTGTTAAAAAAAAATGCGATTTTAAACAAACCGTTGAAGTGTAAATAGATTATTGCCCTTCCTTTTGGTAAGAGGCAAGGACATCAAAAGGTTAAAATTACCAAATAAATCGTAAAATTGTTCATACTGCTGAAGATTATTTTGGTAATTTAACGTGATACTTTAGAGCATGGCATAAAAACCATTTATTTGGTTGCATTTAATTTTGAGATTCGTATTTGTTATTAAATGTATTGTAATAAGAACTATAATTTTGGAAAGCAGAATTTCCGGTAAACTGTAAAATCACCATATGAATAGTTTAAATACTGTATACTTGGGTTTAATTTTTAAAATTGCGTTTTTTTTCTTACTACAAATGTCTTCACCATCCAAGTATTGCCAGAATTTTTTTCTCTGAGCAGCTACCCAACTCTTTTCTTCAATCCTACTCTGAAATAATTGTCTCTCTTTCTATAAATGTAAAATAAAATCAGGTGAAACTAAAAAATTCTGAAATTATATCCGGGATTCTTCCAATTGGTTATTCGATTCGATATATGAATATCTGATTCAAATATTTCCCTTCAATGCATAGGGTAAGGAAATATTTCTTATAAAATCTAAATTCATATTCAATCTCCAGTCCTAGTTCCACAACAAACCGCAACTCTCGTGGGGAAAAAAGTAAAATCTCTCTATTCCAATGCTTTATTTCCTTGCGTATATGTTCTAGAAATGTAAACCTTTCCCCATTTCAATGCCATGCGTAACAACTTTCATATGGACTGCGGTATTTTTAATCTTAAAATGATAGCAGTCTGTTTGATATCCGGCGTTATTATTGAATAAAACTTTCTGATTGTAAACCTAAAAGAAGGGTTATATCTTAAGGGGTATGTATTTTCTGAGTGCTTTCTGAAGTAGAGAAAATTTTAATATTGAACAACTGCGGCAATAAGTTTTGCAGAAGAAGTAATTGAATTTTCCGCAAATATACAGAAGACTGTGCTGTAATTTTCTACTGCTTTTAGTTTGCATAATATAAATTCACAAAAATACGTCAATTCGAATAAAAAAAATTTATTCTTTATATTTAAAAAAAAAATTATTATACGATTTTGTTTAAATCTATTTTTGTGTTGTTAAATATTTTATAACGAAACAACTGCATTGAACAAATACATCATTAAATTTTGTTTAAAGAAAGTTAATTTATTTTTCTTTAAATATATATAAAAGTGATAAAAATATATATTACGCATGTTCAAGTAATAATTTTCAATAATATAAATTCTAGTTCTCTAACATTGATTCACGCTATTTATTTGCAGCTTTTTGTAGCATAATGTGGGATTAAAATATGACGAAATATAATTCCAATAAATTTGTTTTTATTTTGAATATTTTATTTAATAATTTTACTATAATTTTTTTATGGTGTTATGTATTCTATAAAGGAACAACTATATACTAATGAGCAACTACTGTAAGAGAAAACTAAATTTTCCGTAAAGATACAAAGAAGACTCCGCTGCAGTTTCCAACTGTTTTAAATTTAGATAATATAAATTTGAAGAAAAAAAATGACAATTCGAGTGATAAGTATTTCCTGGATTTTGTTTTTCAAAAATTTCCTTTTTGCACTTAGTTAAAATTTTTGTATTCCTAAAATATATTAAGATATAAGAATCCTAAACTTATATATTAAGATTTTTTCAATAGATTTTTAATGTCTAATGTGACTACTATTTCATGTTAAATATTTGATAGTTTGCACATAATGAGAAATTAAATACTATGTTAACCCTTCAATGGGCCCTTTATTTCTAGTAAATGATATTTTCTTTATTTCTAGTAATTGATATAAAAAAAACTCATTTAGTTTATAAAAATGCCATTTTTTTGGTGGCAAATATAAACATGACCTATTAGGAACTTACTGATTTTTATTTTTCTTTATTTATAAAATAAATTCCTTAAATGCTACAAACTTCAAAAGGAATTATGTATTTTATAACTTTTATACGCTTTTTAAAAGTCACAAATAGTTACCAATTTTATTCAAACTCACTTCAAGAAAGTTGAATTTATTGAAAAATGGAAACCTAAATTAAAAGTGGTAAACCGTGGTGGTAAGTATACTTACCACGGCCCTCATAAGGGTTAAAGCTTGATGCAAATTATTCGTTGGATTGATGTGAATTTAGGATCTAATGACGCAAGAGTAGGATCGCATTATACTATCCCAAACTTAAATTAAAATGTTTGATATTACTCTCTTCAATTGTAAAAAATTGTAAAAGTGCAAGAAACTATTGTTAAGTGAAAGATTATTATTTTTTTTAGTAATTATAATAATAATTTTATTTTATTTTATTTTATAACAGTCGTTATACAGCCGACGAAATTTTGGATTTACGACAACTAATGTTCAACTCCGTAGCCTTGCAATTTTGAACCTAATCCAGAAGATGAGGAAACTCCTTGATCAAATATAGAGAGAAATTTAGCTTTGGGGAGGACTTTTTGATGGAACTAACCCGCATCTACGTTACGTGGAGAGTTGTTACGTACCACGTACTACGTACTACGTTACGTACCACGAAAACCTCCTACGGTTAGCCTGGCGAGAAAGTGACTCTAATCTATTATCCGTCTACCACTTAGGATATTTTATGTCAGCACTGCCGTCGGTGCGAGCCAGGTGCGGAATTCATATCGAACAGCCATTGCTGGGATCAAACCCGGTTCACCTCATTGGAAGGCGAACGCTCTATCCCTTGAGCCACCGCGGCTCTATAATAATAATTATAAAATTAAATTTGCCTTTTTTTAGATTTGGAATTTTGGAATTCTGGAATTTTGTTTGCAAGAATTTTTTTATAAAATCATTTCCTATTATGAAGTGCAAATAATATTGTTTCATAACAACATCAAATAATTCTACATGTTCATTTTATTGAGTTATAACGAGATACAAAATATCGATAATTCTAATAAAAATCTGAAAATTGCCCTCTTAAAGTGCCAGTAAATTAGCTAAGGCAAAAGTATTTTACTTCGCTCATAAAATATTTGAACTATTTACTAATTTTCTCTTAATACAAATCTGCATTCCGAGCACTTCCGAAGATGACGTCACAAAGTTACTGATTGGCCTTGACTATCGGTGGCTAAGGATACGCCCACTATTTAGAACCTTTTTACAATTTACTATTTTATTTTGAGAAATATACTGTTTTGCTAAATTGGCAATTATAATGATTAAGATTGCTTGCTTTGAATCTCTTTCACTAGGGGAAATGCCACAGTTAAAATGCCTATAACTCGAGCGGAAATTACAATTTTTAACTCTAACATATTACCTTGCCGTAAATAATTACCTAGACTTTCAAACGGTCAAATTAAATAAATGTAAATTAGATAAAACTTTTTTAAAAATTGCCGACTTGACGTATTTTTCCTTCTTATAAAATTTCTTAAAGTAAATGAATAATTCTCAAATTTTACATATTTAATTCGCCCAAACAGCATCAAAGTAAGAGTAATTTTTTAAATACAATAAAATTCCATAGAAAAAATGCTTCTTATTCCCACAAAAATTAGTTTTTCTTCAAAATTAACATAGAAGAGGTGGTTAAAAGTGTACAAAAAAGTCGAACTCACTATTACAACTGTTACAAACTCAACAGTTAGAAAAATAGAATTTTAAGTTTATGTCATATATGGACAAGGTCAACAAAGAACTTACTACATCATGGTTGAAAGATACCTTAACAGAAATGTAACAACGAACTTTTATTCTTTATTTTATAAATTTTTATTTTTGTTTTTATAAAAACCTTTTAAAATTTTAACGAACAACATGCTTTCGCGTCTCTCTAACTCTTTCCCGAACTTAATTAATAGAATTTAGCAATTTAACGTTGATTAATTTGTTTTGTAATGAACTTGCTTAAACAACATGCTTCCTTTTATTTTTCTAAATTCAAAAATGGAAACACTTAACAAACTTCCCTAAACTTTTGGAATAAAAAAAAATGCACCATGCTTGATTTAACGACTCACTAATCATCTATTAGAGATAATTAGTAAAATATATCATTACACTTTCCGTTATTTATTTTTTTTTCCTTTTCAAGTTAACATCGGGTCATCCCAAGATGATACTGCAGTAGCCAATGGTTAATGAAATTTCACTTAATTCATTACCCTTGTAGATGAAAAAGGATGAGGACTCTTTTCTCATTGAGGCGGCATTCTTTTTTCATTTCCAAGGAAAAGTTGAGACTCGTTTAGAAGGACTGACGTAAAATCGATGGAGGGATAAAAGAGAGCGAAAGAGCAGGGCACTTCTTCTTTGGCGGCAGTAGCTCTCAAAATTTCGTCTCACATAATTCGATTATGTAAAATTACTGAGTTGATGAATAATTTATTTAATAAAAAGCTCATTTTCCAGAGAATTACGATTATAAATTAATCAAGTATTACATTGTTACGACAAATTTAATAAGCGTTCATTAAATTCGAGATGCAGCGAATAAGGATTGAATATTTTGCTTTTTCANATTTTATAACGAAACAACTGCATTGAACAAATACAGCATTAAATTTTGCAAAATTTATTTTTCTTTAAGTATATATGAAAGTGATAATAATATGTATTACACATGCTCAAGTAATAACTTTCAGTAATATACATTCTAGTTCTCTAATATTGATTCACTTTATTTATTTACAGCTTTTTGTAGCAAAATGTCGGATTAAAATATGACGAAATATAATTCTAATAAATTTGCTTTTAGTTTGAATATTTTATTTAATAATTTAATTTTAATTTTTTTATGTTGTTAGGTATTCTATAACGGAAAAACTATATACTATTGAGCAACTACTGTAAGTTTTATACAAGAGAAAACTAAATTTTCCGTAAAGATACAAATAAGACTCCGCTACAGTTTCCAACTGTTTTTAATTTAGATAATATAAATTTGAAAAAAAAAATGACAATTCGAGTAAATTATTTCCTGGATTTTGCTTTTCAAAAATTTCCTTTTTGCACTTAGTTAAAATTTTTGTATTTCTAAACTTATATATTAAGATTTTTTCAATAGATTTTTAATGTCTAATGTGATACTATTTCGTGTTAAATATTTGATAGTTTGCACGTAATGAGAAATTAAATACTATGTTAAAGCTTGATGCAAATTATTCCTTGGATTGATGTGAATTTAGGATCTAATATCACCACAGTAGGATCGCATTATGCTATCCCAAACTTAAATTAAAATGTTTAATATTACGCTCCTCAACTGCAAAAAATTGTAAAAGTGCAAGAAACTATTGTTAAGTGAAAGATTATGATTTTTTTAATAATTATAAAAATAATTTTATTTTATTTTATTTTTTAACAGTCGTTATACAGCTGATCCATTTGGATTTACGACAGCTAATGTTCAACTCCGTAGCTTTGTAATTTTGAACCTAATCCAGGAGATAAGGGAGCTCTTGGATCAAGCATAGGGAGAAATTTTGATGGAACTAACCCGCATCTGCATTACGTGGAGAGGAAAACCACGAAAACCTCTTACGGTTAGCCTGACGGGAAAGTGACTCTAACCCATGATCCATCTATTACTGCGGATATTTTATGTCAGCACAGCTGTCGGTGAGAGCCAGGTGCGGAATTCATATCGACCAGCCATTGCCGGGATCAAGCCCGGTTCACCTCATTGGAAGGTAAACGCTCTATAATAATGATTATAAAATGAAATGTGCTTTTTGTTAGATTTGGATGAGTTCTGGAATTTTATTTGTAAGAATTTTTTTATAAAATCATTTTCTATTATGAAGTGCAAATAATATTGTTTCATAACAACATCAAATAGTTCTACATGTTCATTTTATTGAGTTATAACGAGATACAAAATATTGAGTAATTCTAATAAAAAAAACTGAAAATTGTCCTCTTAAAAATATTTAAGTGCCAGTAAATTAGCTAAAGCAAAAGTATTTTACTTCTGTCATAAAATATTTGAACTATTTACTAATTTTCTCTTAATGCAAATCTGCATTCCGAGCACTTCCGAAGATGACGTCACAAAGTTACTGATAGGCCTTGACTCTCGGTGGCTAAGGATACGACCACTATTTACAATCTTTTTACAATATACTATTTTATTTTGAGAAATATACTGATGCTTTGCTAAATTGGCAACTATAATGATTAAGGTTGCTTGATTTGAAGCTCTTTCACTAAGGAAAACGCCGCAGTTAACATGCCTACAACTCGAACGGAAATTATAATTTTAAACTATAACATATTACCTTGCCGTAAATAATTACCTAGACTTTAAAACGGTCAAATTTAATAAATGTAAATAAGATAAAACTATTTTAAAAATTACCGACTTGACGTATTTTTCCGTTTTATGAAATTTCTTAAAGTAAATTAATAATTCTCAAGTTTTACATATTTAATTCGCCCAAACAGCATCAAAGTAAGAGTAATTTTTAAAATACAAAGAAAATCCGTAGAAAAAATGCTTTTTATTCCCACAAAAATAAGCTTTTCTTCATAATTAACATGGAAGAGGTAGTTAAAAGTGTACAAAAAATTTCGAACTCACTATTACAACTGTTTCAAACACAACAGTTAGAAAAATAGAATTTCAAGCTTATGTCATATATGGACAAGGTCAACAAAAAACTTATTACTTCATGGTTGAAAGATACCTTAACAGAAATGTAACAACGAACTTTTATTCTTTATTTTATGCTTTTTTTTTATTTTTGTTTTTATAAAAACCTTTTAAAATTTTAACGAACAACATGCTTTTGCGTCTCACTAACTCTTTCCCGAACTTAATTAATAGAATTTAGCAATTTAACGTTGATTAATTTGTTTTGTAATGAACTTGCTTAAACAACATGCTTCCTTTTATTTTTCTAAATTCAAAAATGGAAACACTTAACAAACTTCCCTAAACTTTTGGAATAAAAAAAAATGCACCATGCTTGATTTAACGACTCACTAATCATCTATTAGAGATAATTAGTAAAATATATCATTACACTTTCCGTTATTTATTTTTTTTTCCTTTTCAAGTTAACATCGGGTCATCCCAAGATGATACTGCAGTAGCCAATGGTTAATGAAATTTCACTTAATTCATTACCCTTGTAGATGAAAAAGGATGAGGACTCTTTTCTCATTGAGGCGGCATTCTTTTTTCATTTCCAAGGAAAAGTTGAGACTCGTTTAGAAGGACTGACGTAAAATCGATGGAGGGATAAAAGAGAGCGAAAGAGCAGGGCACTTCTTCTTTGGCGGCAGTAGCTCTCAAAATTTCGTCTCACATAATTCGATTATGTAAAATTACTGAGTTGATGAATAATTTATTTAATAAAAAGCTCATTTTCCAGAGAATTACGATTATAAATTAATCAAGTATTACATTGTTACGACAAATTTAATAAGCGTTCATTAAATTCGAGATGCAGCGAATAAGGATTGAATATTTTGCTTTTTCAGAATTTGATGCCAGTTTCTCAAATAAAATATCCATTAGCATATAACGGGTCAAAATGATTTGTACTTTTTTAGTAATAAAGATATTATCATTAACGCCGTGAAAAGTATAGATAAATTACCATTTTTTTTTGTAAATTAGCATTGTTGGCTTGGAAATTTTACGAATGCATGATAAGGTTGAATTAATCTACACAAATAAAGCAGAATGATTATATGTATGCAATTTATACAATTCTGATCCAATCCACATCCAATTTGATGTATATTGGATCGAAGACTTGGAGGACTTAACTGTCTGAATGGAAATTTCCTCTGACTACTGGTTTATGAGTTACACCCCAAAGTTTTTAAGGGATTTGATAAGTATTTTATAACATAAATCATTCCTAACTTGTAGTTCTAATCAACCAAAAATTAGTTTAATCATCGCACGTTGTTAAAAATTATTTACCTTTGGTTTTCTGAAGCAATTTTTTATCGTTCTCATATACGAATAAGTACCTTTTTTCCATTAATGGTTTTACTAAAGAACTTTCGTTTTATGTCATTTTATGCATATGATAAAAATTAATTAATCTCTATTTTTGAAAATATTTTGTACTGACACTAATGTTTTTTTGACGAACTTATATCGGTACTTATTTCGAAGTCCGTAAAAAATCGCCAAACGATTATTCACGTTAGTGATGTTTAAATTAATGTGGTATTAAATACTACTGGTTTACTGTAATAATTTTTTTAATGGATAATTATCTTAAATCCTCTTACTACACATTTTTTTTTCACCTGATACACCACTTTTACTTATTCACTTATTTTTTTTTACAAATATTTTTTCGTATATTCTAGTTACGGTGCGGTTTCATTAGATTTACTATAATGTGAGTCAGATGTTCAACGTATCAAAAGAAAGATTAATTGTGTATATACACTCTTAGAAATAAAACTCTCACTTTTGACGATTCAGGAATTCTTGAGCAGTATTTCGTTAATTTTGAGGATCATCTCGTCAGGAAATCAAGTGATTTGTGACGAAACGTGAACTCTCGAATGTATGACAAAAATGTTTCTTTAATTTGAAACCTCTTCGTAGTGCAGTGTGGGAGATTGTTAACTAGAATGACGAAACTAGAATAAGGACTAGACAATCAAAAATAAACTGGCGAATTACGCTTTCTGGTTTGTATGGATTTCAAGAAGTTGGCCATGTACCAGGAATATCCGGAGTTTGAATCCCTCTTCTTGCATGGGTCTCATTTATCTATCTATCTTTGTTGCGTCGTGGCGTCTAAATGATGACCACGTTAAAGTGATTATGAAAGAAATTAGATACGTTAGGTACTACAGAATTTTTTTGGAAAAAAAATAAAAAGACGAAATATTTCTTTAATTTTTGACGAAATTCGATTCCTCGAAGAAGTGATGATAGTTATTTCGTCTATTTGACGAAATGTTTGCTCGTGGCATATACCAGGAAACGGTTTCGTCAAAAACGAAGAAAGTTTCCCGATAATCGAGTATTATTTTTTTTCAGTGTAGTATTATTAATCCTATGATGTTCAGAATTCATCACAATTTACTCGCTGATAAAAGATAACTTCAATTTTATTTCATTAGTTCTTGTTGAGTTTTTATTATATAAGTTTGTAGAGACAAGCTTTAAAAGCTTAAATATTGATATAAGAAACACTTGGAACACTATAGAAACATATCTTTTGTATTACGAATTCGGTTGTGTTTTTACCTTTTTACCATATTTTATAAAATTATTAAAGTTGATTTTACTTGTGATGACCTAACTGCTTTCGAATCAGAGAAAAACGAAAAAGAATTGACACGAATTAGAGGCTTATTTAATTTTGGTTAAAGGCACAAATTGAAAAAAAAAGTTTTGTTCTAGGCAATTTTAATGAAAATAAAATACTAATTCGTCCAGAAGAGCCATCGAAAATTGAAATATTATTATTGTCGCCAATGACGCTTAATTAATTTTGGAAATAGGCACTGTTGGTAATTTGTTAATTGGTGTTTTATAACAGGTAATTTTTAATATTTGTACCAAGATACGTATTACAGGTGATGTAAAAATAGTTTTTTACGGCCCCCCGAATGGCATCAATACCTCATAAATTGTTGAGTGGGGTAATTTTTGCTTAGCAGGAGTTGATTTCGAGCAATAGCATTATCCCAAATGTTACTGAATATAGTTAAAATTCATTTTGATGGGGAGAATTTCTAAAAACGTGTTTTGCTCAATTTAATAACGTAAAGATACCGAGAAGAGCAACAAATAATAATACATTAATGATTTGGAATTCTTTTATAGTAATTAATAGTGACAGTATATGATTTTCAATAGTGTATTATTAATTATTTAATTTTATCAATATCAATTTACTGAATATTAACTTTTTTCCCCACCTCGTACGAAGAACGAATAGTCAGCTAGTTATTAAATGAAGAAGATTTATTTTCTGATTACACCTGGATTTATGTACATTTGGCTTTTGCAATGTACACTTAAAAACATTCTATATCACCTCCGTACCTATAATTTTCTTTTTTAGCAAAAGTTTCAAAATCTGTTATAAAATTTTATGAAAGTAAAAAAAATTAATTTTGCGATTTTGAAGGATTTGATTTTAATTTTGATTCTGATACTTAAAAACATACTTAGATTAGAGAAAAAAATCTATCAATATGTAAATAAAAATTAAAAGTGTATATGGTGATATATATAATAATTCAGTAACATATGGTAATATATGGTATAATAAATATATGGTAACGAAAGAATCTCTCACATATTAAATAATTTTTAATTCTATACTTTTTATTCCCAAAATAATAGAATACTTCCGCCATTATATGGTGATTCAATACACATTATAGTAATGGTATGGCTTCATATTTTTTCTTCTGTGAAACAGTTTAACACTGAAAAGTAGATGCTGCTCTCTTAGTTTTTCATGGACGTATTTGCATTTTTCATTAGTCTGAATGATGATTAAGGACATAATAAAACAAGATCACGACAGTTTAATCTTTATTATCATTGATTATATACTTTCATTGACTATATACTTTACCCTGAGAACTGTTACTCTTGTGCGTGTTTCTAAAAATGTTAGGGAAAAAAATAAGTTAAGGCATTTAAAAGAGTGATGACGCTTTACTGCAACAACAGAATAAGGAAGGAGAAGCATTTTTACGGGGTACTTATGGTTGATACTTGAATATCGCAAAAATGGATGGTATCTTCAATATAAATGTAAAAAACAACAACGAGCTCTTTGACATGCTCTACTTCCGGTTAGAAAGTATACAGCTGCTTACTACAACTTATTCTGCGAGGCTATATTTTGAAACAGATAATTTCGTTTTTAATAAAAGAAATAAATTGTATAATTTCTTAGCTCAAATCTGCTGTATTTCATAAGATATAAATGATATTAAGCAATTCTAGTGAGTTTGAAGTGGAAATTTGCTTTAGTTACTTAGAGATGCATTGTTAAAAAAAAAGTGACATGGTTGCGAGATTTAGAAAACTCGCTTTTTCGGCAGTTTTGATTTGGCCTCTTTTTACTTGTTAATTACTGTTTGTTCTGGGTGCAAACCGTGTACCATCATACGTTAGTGTTAGCTTATTGTTTGAGCAACGAGATTAAGTTCATTTTACAAATTATCATTTAGGTTTAAATTTCGAAGTTGATGTATTGTTAACAAGAAGGTAAGAAGTGTTTCGTAACCATTATTTTTTTAAATGACAATTCTTACATCTTAAAATGATAGGTCTTCGAATGACGATTCTTCCTTTAAATACAAATAATAAAACAGGTGAAAAATACAAGAAATACTATCAAGAGAGTATCAAAACGTAATCATCACGTTGTGAACCAAATAGCTTCAAAATATATCAAAAATAGTAACCCGGAAGTATAGGCAGTCAAAAGCTTGCAGCGCTCCCTAGTGTAGAAAACACTATTCATGCTAACGCATTGAGGGAAATAGCGGACATTTCCGTATGGCTACACAAATGTACAGAATGGTTAAAATTAATCTGACGGTATTTTTATGGATCTACTTAACAGATCCGAATGAAATTTCTAATGCATGCTATTCACATCATGGAGTCGAGTTTTCCGTCGAAAACACAGTTTGTTATTGCATTAATAGATAGAGCTATACTGCTAAAACCACATGAAGATCAGTAACTCCTGTAATTTTGTCGTCATCATTAAAAATCATTTGTCTTCTGTCTTTTTCCAACAACGAGATCTTATTAAAGGGAAATGTAGGTATTACAGTATAGCTATATAGAACATAATTAACCACTTTCGGACTATTATTATATATTCGGATCATTATTAGCATATAGTCATGGTCACCGAACGTTGATGACCTTTACTTTAAACTAATTTTTTTATATAATTTAACAACAATTAAAAATTTTAACGCTCAAAACTTTTAAACACGTCCTTTGTAATATGCTATAATAGGCCCTACAACAATTGCCAATACTAAGCCTGGAAAAAGTGTAAAGTGTAGCTTTTTAGAAACTTCTTATTGCGTTTTTTAAATTTGTCCAAGCATTTCCCATTCCGTATAGTTCGTAGCAATTAAGAGTGAAATTGCATTGGCGCAAAGCATCGAAATCTGTATTATTTTATTATTACATAGTAGTTGATGCTGAATCCTGTTAAATTCAACTAAACAGACAAGGAGTATCATTTTTATGGAAGACTATTTGAGCAAAATTCATTTGAGTTTTTATTTCAAGGCGAAAAAAATACAAAAACTTCATAGTATTTGCCTTATGGTAATGGAACTCTATCTCGCCATCCATTTATAACCGAATATAGTTTTCGTCAGACCTAAGGCCAATGTGGAGTACTAGTAAAATTGAAAACCATCACAAGGGTTTGATCCTAGGTCATCTCAGCTACTATTTGTTGTGATCATATATCACCCAACCATGATATAACACATAGTTACGTTTTTCTGGGTTCTATCTTTTAGAAGTCATGGAAGGACAACAGCGTAATTTTGATTTCGGTCAGCCGACGTGGACAGCACCTGAACTTGTACCTCGTACCCTTCTCTCCAAATTTTCGCACCACAACCAACGAGTGAACTTTCAGCCACTACAAATTTAACGTGCACCTTTCTGAGTATACCCACAGGCCTTTTAGTGTGCTTCCAGGATCAAACTCACGACCTGATTTTATCGACTCCACCACGGGAGCAATTTGTGATACCGTAAAAAGACGAATAAATTGATATCTAGCATGAACTATTTTTTTATTAATAAAATAAATTTAAATTAATGATTTATATTTTAAAAGAATCAGAGAAACTAGTATTTCAGATATACTGAGTTGCTTAGAATTTGATACAAAAATGGTCCAAAACTTGTTAGATAGAGCTTGAGTGATTTTAAGTTAAAACAAAGCAATGCTAGAAATGCTTTAATTATGTGTTTCGTATATTATTAACAATGTTTTGTTTATTTTAAACGGCAGTGGAAATTGATTTCGAATCCTAATTATAACTCCATAGTTAAATCGATGCAATTGTTTTCTTTCTGCTTTTACTAAACTGTTTTTCAGGGACATATTTTTGACTCAGAGTCTCTTTCATATTTCAAAGGAAATCACTTGGGAATTCGAAACTGTTCAACTTAAGCCCTTGGAGACAAAATAGAAAGCTGCTTTCGAATTCTAGTGCTTCTCAATTTTTGCTAACTTCAAAAAACGTTCCCTGCAAAACCGGTTACGATACAAAAACACAGGCAAGTTTTCCCCCCTATTAGGGAAGAGACAAATCAGAGTGAACGATAAAAAAAGTGAAAATCCTCTTTTCCAGGCACTCCCGAAAAGGATATCGTCTTTAAAAAAAGAAATATGTTCCCTCTGAACCTATGGGAGAAAATTTGTACCTGACATATATCTCATAAGATGGGAGAACAAGCTAAGATTGGCGAAAAAAAAATGTTGCACAACGTTACCGCCTGACGTCACATCGCACCTCCAATAAGCAGACAGAGATCGTAGGCTCTCTCTAACCACAAAGATATTGGCGGATAGAGCGCAAATTTGGGCTTCAGCGATTGTTCGCTGCATTGTGTGAATGAAATAATAGCTCCGGGGGGTTTCAAAGGGGAGATGAAAACTTCTGCTTGCGCATGCGCGAGAGGATTAGATGGAGCATAAGCCTTTGCTGGTACCCCCATAACAAAATGTTGTCCCCTTCCCCCTTTCAATAAGGGGAGTGCGAGCGTGATTTTCCTTTATATTCCCAGAGTTCACCAGTGGAGAGAACTGCAGTCATTCTAAGAAAGGGGTTGCAACGAAATGAAGATGTTACCCGCCAGTTCTTATCGCCAATCAACCGCCAAGATAGACAACCAGTTAGATAATTACAAGATCAAATTTTGCAAGATAAATTATAGGAAAACGATCTGTTAATTACGTTGTACTGTTAGAATAAGGGGTGGATGAACATTACAACTTTTAAGTGCAACAGAAGCTTTTAATTTTATTCCTGTCAGTTTTAAGAAGATGGAGAATACGAATGATTAATTTTCTGAAACGTTCAGAAAAATTTATATCCGTTCTAGAGTAAAAGTTATTCTATCAAAAATAGTTATATTTGACTTTATCATATCCCGTTGTACTGACGCTGACATTTTTATGATATGAAGACTTGGGGTCTAACTTATACTAACTTTGTGTTTTATTAATAACATTATATACTCTAATAATTCTTCCAGTAAAACCATAACAATATTTTGAGATAGAATGTTTCTACCAAAAAATAACACATTGAGTGCAAAATTTAAAAATTTCTTAATCTTAGCTTAGCATTTTTTCCATGACAATTGACTGATTTTCCATAATGTAATTAATCGCTTTGTAAAAAAGAAGAAAAAAAAATTCTTAACAAGTTTGCTCTGTTGCTCAACGCAGATTTGTTCAGTTATTTATCAAAGACATTTAAGCTCCGACTTCCGGTTTTTTATTACTTCTTTAAAATTGTGGTAAAACAGTTACAGTTAGAGAGTTACAAGTGTGGGGGCGGAGTTGACGACCATGCCAACCTTCATCTATCAAAAGGTACCTCGTGATTGAATGAAGTTAGCATGTCTTATATACCAGGGAATTGATGGTTAATTTTCGTAGTGGTAGTTAGGCCACAATACTCCCCCTCCAGGATTTTATCAGCGATAGAATTCGATGAATTGATAACACTAGTTGCTGTGCTTGTGAAAGACCGGGTGAGCTTTGTTGAGTGCTGAATGTGAGAGGTGTATTAACATCACGTCGTAGCGTTCATTGTTTCATTTTGCAGTCACAAGTAGCAAGTCAACTGTTCAATGTGGACTATCCATCGAAGTGGCGTTACCATCAAGTTATTTTGCGAAGAGGGCGTTACTGCGCGTTCGAATCACGTCCGGGTCACCAATGTGGGGGGGGGGAATTAACGACCATGCCAACCTTCATCTATCAAAAGGTACCTCGTGATTGAATCAAGTTAGCATGTCTTATATACCAGTGAATTGATGTTTAATGTTCGTAGTGGTAGTTACGCCGCACAAGTCTAAAAATTATTCATTAAGGGGTTTGTAAGTAAATTTTCCACATCATTACTATTCCAATTTCAAAAAGAAATATTTAATCAAATATCAAATATTTTAACTCTACTTTTAGAACCAGAAGCATTAGTATGTTAAAAAAATTCAAAACATGAGTTAAATGCGAATAAATTAAGACACATTTTTTCCCATTATAAATTAAATTTAAAGAAAAGATTGTTCAGCTTATTCTATTACATAAATGAAAATAGGAGTAACGACACTTCACTGTTAATGGTAAATAATAAGGAAGAGCTTTTAACAGTTTGCTCACATTAGTTTGACGCACGAAAGTGCTAAATTAAATTCTGGAATTTCTTAGATGACAGATAGATCCATTCCAATAGCAAGTATTTTTTTAAATTTTTAATTGTAATCAACTTAATCATATTACATTATTGCTTCTTTTAAAAAAATGTAATTGTCAAAGTTATTTCGCATGTAAAATCCCAGTATAGAATTATTGGAGATTTTTTTTCCATCAAAGCTATTATCCTTTCTTAGAGAACAAATATGAATGATATAAGCCTTTTATATGGACATTTAAAGATTTAATTTTTAATTAAGTAAGGGTTGCAAGTTCAATTTTGAGAATATTTATAAATATATAATAATGACTTAAATAAGAAACCGAATTAGATTTAGTCATAATAAATAAATTAGAAATATATTTTTCTTGATATAATGAAAAATATTTCAGGTCATTTGTGTTTTTATATAGAAATCGCACTTATGATGCAATTTAAATGCTTTATATTGTAAGAAGACTATTTAAAATATTGAAGGGAAAACTTTATTTTACTGATACTTTAAGATATAGCTTATGATAAAAGAAGCTACTTTTAGTTTTGATTACTTAAAAATTCTATCGACTTAATCTTTGTAGTCTATACATATAATTTAATAAAGATTTGTGTGTGTATCAGTATACTGAATTGCGGATAAACGGTAGACTCTAAGAATATGGAATTTGACATAATGGTAGATGATTACAATAGTAAACAAATGATGAAGCCCACTTTTTATTTTTTTAAATTAGATTTTTAAGTTCGGAGACATTTAAGAAATGGAATTTTCGCATTGGCGTAGCGGAAGCCATTGTTTTAAAATAAGTCACAGATGATTCAGTTCCGTCAAATATTTAAAAAATATCATCAATAATGTTTTCTAGCCTATAACTCTAATAAAAAAAATTTCTTTATTTCACGTTCTGTATTAATTAATTATATATTTATTCATATGCTAGAACTATAGGGGGCGTTGTTGTATGAGACGCTTACCTGCGATTTCCATATGAACCGTCATTCAGTTACTCTGGAGACGTCGTTAATGTAGCGTGTAGCATTGCAACGTTCCTTCCTTAATGTGGCTTATTAAATTTAAAAAAGAAAAATGCTTGATCTTCTTTCTTGTACAACCGAAAACAAAATGGTATCTCTTTTTATTAGAGAAGGAATATCCAAAACACATCGGAAAAATATTTGTACATTAACAGAAAAAAATATGTATATTCTTATAAGAGTTAAAACCTAATGCCCGAGAAATAGTATTACTAAATTTAATGATATAACATGAAAGGCCCATTTAAACTTTACATTCTATAGTTTTAAGAATCATATTAGTTCAAAAATTAAAATGAACAAAAAGTATACATAAGCCTCATAATTTTATGAAATTTAATTTTGTAAACAACGTTTTTTGACAACAATTTTTATCAAAAAATTTCAAGTTTCAATAAAAATCATTATTTAGAAACTAAGAAACGTAAAATAAAGAATGCTGACGAAACAAAAACAAAAAAAAAATTCTTTTTTGTCGCCATTTTTAGTGCTACGAATATTCGTCTTTGGGATTTGCCAAAAACAAAACAAGATGCAATTTTATTTTTTCAGGAGGGAAATATTTTACCGAAAAAACGAAAATGTACCAATTCCCACAACATAAAACTTTATCTTGGTAAACGTACGTTTTGGAAATGTTATTTCATTTGGAATCTTATTCATCAGAGTTCATATGGCGATATGATTGTTTTGAATCTATGCTAAACTCTATATCGGCTCATTTTCCACCGAAATCCAATTAACTATTTTGATTTTAAATAAAGTGTTTTATTTTATGAACTGTCGCAAAAATTTTAAGTGTAGATTGGCGGCACTTAAAAACCGCCAAATCTGTAGCGGCGGTGGCGTTAATACGTCGTAAGTACCGAATTTTTATTCCATACTTTTCTGAATCATATTATTTCAAACATTGGAATATACAAGAAGTATACATAAACACATAATGTTATACCATTTAATTTTTCAAAAGTATTTTGAGAACAATTTTTATCAAAAAATTATAAACTAAAAAACGGAAAATAAAGAATTCTTAGGATAAAAAAAACGATTTTAAGAATTATTAACATTGAAATAAAAACTTTCATATTGTTTCTTTTTTTATTATTCTTATAGTTCTTAATCAGACGTAAAAAACCATTCTGTAGAGAACCATCATCAAATGAAAAAAAAATATTTACAAGCAAATTTTTTATTGTAAAAATCATTGCACTTACCTGATTTATGATTCCCGGAGAATTCCAAAATGATAAGTTCCTTGTTTGAAAACTTTATTCTCAAATAATAGATACATAGTTTATACCTTCATTACTTTTAGATAACATACTACACAGCAAAATTTTATAATTGATATGAATTTGAATATGTAGCTAAAAACAGAATAGCTGAATTCTAGTTGAACTTATTCTTTCAAAATTAAAAAAAACTTACCAAGAAAACGATTTAAATTAATTAAGAATCAGCACAAATGGCACTATTTCAAGTAACTTGGATAATTTTTTATTGTTGTTTTCCGAATTATATGGATACAGAAATATATACTATTCTATAACGAAGAAGAATATGCTATAACTATTACAATTCTGTATGTTCTGAATTCATATTTATTCACTGGAATGACGAAAGCAATGTTGACTTCACTTTAATTCGTAATGAATTGAAGACAGAAGAAATGCATTTTACCTTAATACACACATCTGTAACAGTATCCGAAATCGGAAGTCATCAGTTGCAAGTTTGTTGATAATAGAAATTAAAAATTATTGAGGAATTTTTCTTCAAATGTTTGGCGTGTTCTGTTCCTGAAAGATTTACTAATATTCTGGAGATTTTTTTCAAGTGCTTCGGCCTTTTCCTTAGGGAAATTTTGTTTCTTATTTGCTGCTAAAAAATGGCGTCTGATTCAGTCAATGACTTTGATGGAACTCAATGAAAACGTGATAAATTAATGTCCGATATTTACAGGCTCCCGCTAGACGGCATACTCGAGCGTTGCGATCGCGAATTGCATAAGTGGACTACGTGGCCGGATTAATATTTTTAAGTTTATTTTAAATCACGTGTTTAATTTGCTTATAGTTAAGCTTATAAAACGTGTTACTATAAAACTAAATAATTCAAAATCAACGATAATTGAAATAAGAAAGGTTTGAACTGAAAAACAAAATTAAGGGAGAAATGGTACCAATTCTTTAGGGAGATACGTAATAAAACATTAATATTATTAATGACGTAAATGACAACTAATTTTGGTGACAGTTACAAATTGAAGTGGAAAAAAAACTATGTACTGAAAAGCAAAATTAATGTAGGAATAATAATTCTCTCAAAAAAAGCGTAAAAAGTTGCCTTACTATTATTGATGCTTAATTTTGGTAATAAGTACTACTGGTATCATTCTAATCGGTGCAGTTTTAATAGGTACTAAATTTACCTTTATATAAGTATAAAATATTTTATCAGTAAAGTTGGTGCCGATTTATGATAATTTGTTGACGGCCCCTCGAAGATATAAGTAGAGGGAAAAGTAGCTTGATTGTGGTAAATTTTAAATATTATTAGTTGCCTCAAGCAACAGCATTATGCCAGATGATACTGAATTCAGTTTATATTTCGATCGTAAGAAATACTAAAAATGTGTTTTGCTTGATCTAATAATGTAAAGTCACCATGATGGGCAACAAGTAATTTATACATGTAAGAAAATAAAGAATGTGTGAGTCTACCTTTTTTGCCTGAGTGCCGGATTGCGGGAGTACCGCAATCTCTAAAAATACAAGATTCAAAATTTCAAACTGACTCTAAATGAGTACAATTGTGAACAAATTATGAAGCTCTAGCTCTGACTTTTTTTAATTATATTTAAAAACCAGAGACATTCTAAAAATGGAATTTACTCATTGGCTTAGCGGAAGCCACTGTTTTAAAATAAACTATAGACTGTTCAGTTTTTCCGAACACAGTAATGTTTGCTAGCTTATATCTTCTATCAAAAAAGCAAGCTCTATTGCGTGTTCTGTTATAGTTAATTATATTTTATTTGCTATGCCAGGTTAGGTTGTTTGAATGAGCAACGTGATCGTAGTAGCATAGGCAAACTACAATACCAAAATATTTTTCCAGGGATATCTGAAACCATGTATTCATTTCGTTTATAGTTGTGCTTTTAAAACGTATTTTTATAAAATTAAATAATTTAAAATAAACAGCAATTGAAATAAAAAAAGTTTTATACTGAGAAGTAGAACTAATGTAGAAATGGAACTAATTCGCTGAGGATAAACACAAAAAAAAAAACACCAATATTAATAATGACGCCGATGATAAATTTGGTATTATGTAGTTACTAATTGAAGTAAAATAATAAGTTATGTACTAAAAGGAAATATTCATGGAGAAATTTTACAAATTTATTTAAGAGATCTTATAAAACCTGAAAACTATTATTGTTGTCAATGTTGATAAATTAATTTTGGTAATAAGTTTTAATTGAAATAAAGAAATGCTGTTAATTAAAAAGCAAAGTTAAAGGAGAAAATGTACGCATTCATTATGGGGAACCATAAATAGTCGCCTTATACTATTATTGATACCGATGATACTTAATTTTGTTATATGCACAAATTGTAACTGGTGCAGTTTTAATCCGTACCAAATTTTATGAGCAAATTAAGAGTCAATTACAGCTGCACCAATACTGTGAATGCTTATGATGGATTTTTTACGACACTTTAAATATGTAAGTAGAGGAGAAAGTATCTTGATTGTGGTAAATTTTGAATATCATGAGTTGCCTGGAGCAACAGATGATAGTTAATCGCTATTTTAATAAGTTGAACAGCTAAATACGTGTTTTTCTTAATCTAATAGCATAAATATAGCAGGAAAGGCAACAAAATAATAAAAAATAAGTAAATAAAAGAAAAGCATTGGAACTATTTCAGCTTTATTATTTGTTTTGGTATATGCCCCAAAGTTTTGTGCATGTTTTTGTATTTTTATTCAGCATTGATTAATTTATGCTTATTTTTTTCATCCTTACGAAGAACGGGCATACAGCTTGTTTAAAACATAATTATAATATAATTATAATATAAGCAATATGACGTTAAATCCATTCCTAACCAATATATTTTATTGATAATAATTTTTTTTATATTCATTTCATGTAAAAAAAAATTTATAAAACTTTTTTTTTATTTATGTTACATTTCTTAAAACTAAAATACTAAATTACAATAAAATTCATTAAATTTTAATGAATTAAATACATAAAATTATAATGCTAACAATGGATAAAATAATTAAGGAAATGAAATTTGTTTTGCTTTGAAGATAGGTTTGTCACTTCACTGCCAATGAAGAATAATAAAGGTTTGTCACTTCACTGCCAATGAAGAATAACAAAGGAGAAGCGATTTTACAGGGAGAGATCAAGATTTTCTGAGATCAAGAGTTTGCGATAATGCGGGAGATATCTTTCATGACAAAATTTGTTTCACCTTCTCTTGTATTTTAAAATTTTAAGCAAAAAAAAAAAAGAAAAAAAATCAAGAGTAAACAATAATGTTTCAAGCAAAATTACGCAGTGGAGATGTAATACGGCAATAATTTGTTTAAATTAATAAAACGGAATTTGACATGAAAAATTTCTCCCGAATCGTAACATCTTCCTTTAGTTGAAGCCTGTATATACTGCTTAAAACGTTGCCCTTACTTCCTCTGGTATGTAGTTTTCTATTCAACATCTATACTAAATCAAATATTCTAATCTAATTGTTTACTATATGACATGAGATTGAATCTTTTTTTAACAGACTTGTAATGATATATGTTAAAAATGAATGTATTTTATTACATATAACATTCTAATTGCTCTCTGATCTTTTTAAAACTTTTGCAATTTCAGATGTGGCCTTATTAAATTAATCATTTGTTTTTTTATTAGGAAATAAATTAATGAAAATAAAAATTTATTTTTACTAGTTTTTTTTTCTGCAGTTACAAAAAAAGGAAGTTTTATATATTTTTTTTATTAAAAATTAAATATCTTTTTTTTGTGAAGAAAACAATGCATTGCTCGAAGTCAAAATGGAAAATATATATAATAGTGTTAAAAAAAGCTTAAGAAGCCCAAGACTTGACGTGAAATAATCTCACCCTAAAGGTATCCAAAAACATCGTAAAACCTATTTCCGGCCTAAGCTGTCCACGTCTTTTTTTTACCTCCTTGATTAAAATGTCGCCGAATTTTCCCGCCTAAATTGCTTCGTATCCGGTAAAAAAGTGCAAACAAAGGAAATTAAAGTGCGCGAAAAATTTATTGCTTATAAATGAATCGATACACATCCGAGAGATGGCGCTGTTTCTTCCTTTTTTCTTTCTTTTTATTCCCGTTCTCAGCATATGAAAGGAAAGATGATGCCAGTAAAAAAAAATAAAATAAAAGTAGGATGTCGAACGACGAAAAACTCATTACCCTGTGCAGGGTAAGACTTGATGGGAGAATGGGTGGTTTCGAAAACCAAATTAATGTATAAGGGAAAAATATTCTGAATTTTGGTGTAATCACACTTTAAATGAGATTTCTAAAGCAATTGAAAGACTCAAGGTAAGGATTAGTCGTAAACGGCTAAATTGAAAAAGTATATACGCCTTCCAAATAAAAAAGTAGGGAGTTTTATTTATTGGGGATCAAATTTTTCCCTCTCGCTTTTTAGGCGTGCGCTCAAATTGTTTATTCTGAATTTAAAAGAAAATAAATGGGAAAAAGGTACCTTCTAATATAAAATGCATGTTAATAAATTCAGTAGTTTTAAAATTCGAATTTAAATTAAAAATGCATAGCTCTAAAAAAAAACTCATTTTATTTTAAAGCTCACTTATTAAAATTTTACCCAAAGACAGATTTTAATCAAGGCAGAATATCATTATAATGAATTTATTTGAAATACTGTTCTCTAAAAATCATTGTAATGCGATAAATTTTAATTTAATTTAGGAGACTCTTCTGTGTTTCATAATTGGTTGCTTTTGAGCTTGTTGTTGAATAATTTTTGTACATTTTTGTGAAGATATTAATGAAATTGAGATTTCATTGTTTCACAAATAATTTGTACGACACTGAGTCTGTGTCTAGACTATTATGTTTGTAAGAAATAACTGATGCATCTGTTTTTAATTTAATTCACTGAATGTTACTGAAATGTAATTTTAAATTTTCGAACAAGTAATTTTTGTTGTCTCAAAGTTGTTCTAATACAAATTAATACTTTATTTTTCAAAGTGAAAGCATTTGTGAATCCTTGCTAGTTTGAAAATTACATATATAGTGATTTTGATTCCTTTATTTTTGAACGCATATCTTTTTAGCCCTGAAAATAACGAAATGCGATTTTAAATAGACAAACGGTTGAGAAAAAACTCGATATTTGAATTCTTAGGGATAAACCCGAAATTTAACCAGGGGATTTTAGTTCAAAAATACTGTCATGTGTGGATATTCTCATTAATGTCTATTTTAATTAGTGGTAAAGTTTATTGTACACATAAATGTTAGCCTCACACTACATAACACGTGGTTTCTTTTTCAACTTGTGACGTAAATAATATGTGCTATATTTTACTCATTGATTTTTGATTTATTGAAATTGTTTTACATTGATTTTAACCATCATGACTTTGAAATAATTTAAATAAGACTCCATAATCTTGCTGCTAAGTTTTCAAGTACTGGGAAAGCTGAACAAATTTTTCTTACCTTAATTATTATTATAGGATGGGTTTAAATATTGTAGAAATCTATAAATTTTTGGGCTAATAGGTATACAGATATTATATTTAATTACTGAGTTACATTCCAATTCTGCCAAAAAAAACTGTTTAAAGGACAAGTGCCGGGATATGAAGTGTAATATTTTATATTTACTTTGCTGAGAAAATATTTCTTTAAATAAACTGAATTAGGTTCTTATTTCATAAGTAGTTTGGCAAATCAATATTAAATGTCATCTGAGAGTTTCTTATAGAATTTCTAAAGTTCCCATTTTACCACTATTATAAAAGATTTCAAAGTTCGAAACTTAATCAGAAGTTTAAATTTAAAAAAAAAAGTAGTTAAAGTATTATTTTTTTCCGAAATTTACGACTGTAGAAGTAATAATCGAATTTACTAAACAACATGTGGAAAAAAATAATTCTAGATAGAATAATAATGACATAAAAATAAATTAATTCAGTAAATAAATAACCTAATAGCTAACCAAAAAAGTACTGTGTAAGTAGTAAGTTCAATTAGGGTGTTTTAGATGAAACACCTATGTGGTAATCAATATTAGACAACTCTCGATAATTTAATGCATTTAGAAAACCACTATGCGCTATTTTGTAAAGAAAATATATATGTATGTAAACTGCATGGCATATTACTGATATTAACGTAAATATTTTTCCACTAAAAATTTTATTTAGGAACTGTAGAAATCACAATAATATTTACACGTACAATACAACATGTACACGTACATTAAAAAAGTCGTATTTTCAAAATTTGATTTCTCAGGAACTATTTGACCCATTTCATTCAAATTTTGAATTTTGCCATGGAAAATTATATTCTTTAAAATGATGTAAAAAATTGCATGCCTTAAAATTCAAAATTCGTTCTCCAACATTAAATAAAATAATCAAAAATAACAAATACTTATTAAAAGTTATTTTTTGTATAAAATTATCTTTGGATAAATGAATTTTATAATTGCTTGTACAAAGTTTCAATTCGCTTTAAAATATCTCGATATATGGCGAAATACGCAAAAAGTAAAATTAAAATTAAGGGGTTCAAACTTTGGGCGGCTTTACTGAATCCGACTTCCGGCTGTCAGAAATCCGAATCCGTTGAAGAAAAGACACATTTTTGTGTCTGATTTCGTAAATTAAAATATCTACTGCACTAATTAATTAACATATTTGAGATCACCTCCTTGAACCATTCAGATTGAGTCCTAGATCATGAAGATCCGATCATTATATAAAAAGTTATTCAGGGTGGTACGTTTATTTTTTGCGCAATGTACCTACATAGTAGCTTCAAAGCTATGTGTTAAGACTAGCTCCGTTTTGTTATTTTTTCCTTTAATCTCATTATTTCTGAATTAAAGAAAAAAATTATCGAAAGTGACGATTAAAATATGTAATAAGCATATTCATTTATTACCAAATATCTTTCGCAAATGAAAATGGGGATGAATAAAAATAGTATTAAGTTACAATTAAAACATAGATTAAGAGTTATTTTTCCACTTTGAAAACTTGTACTTTAATATGCCTCTTGAAATTTCAGTGTTTTTTTATAACTACATATGAAAGTGCAACAATATTTTTATGCCAATTTGTTAAATTTAATTGAGAAATTTTTATCGATAAAAAAATATTCCTTTTGTCTACATTAGTTCCATGTACACACTAATCCCTGCCATCTTGAAAATTTTATTTTAGTTTCATTACCTATTCAAATGATTCAATATAATTATTAAAAGTATAAAATAAATATTATAAGCTATCAATTTATACTGTCCAAAAATTATGTTTTTCGAATTCATAACTCTGAAATTGTTTTATTTTTTGTAATCTAAATATAAAATTTCAAATTATTTCAATCTCTAAAGTGAGTTTAAAAATTTAAATTAAATCTAAATGTAACTCATCTAATAAATTTAAAAATCTAGAATTGTTGTTTTATTAAGATGAAACTAGCGAATAAAATTCTACTGCCAAGATCAAATTCTTAAAATACATAAGTTTAAATAAATTTAGGAACTCATTGTTATAATTAAATGTCGTTTACTTATTTATCAATATATTTTGTATGAGATAATTTTATCATCACACAATGTTTCTTGTCTGAACTATAAATACCCCTCAGTCCTTCCGTCAAATTATTTTACTACTTCAAAACAAAAATTGTGCAAATGTTCTCTTGATAAATATTATTGAGAAACTAAGAATTTCTGAATAAATCTGTAACTTCATTTCAAAAATCCCCCCAATCCAATGTAACTACAACTGAAATCAAAAACGTAAAATTAATACACACTCTCGATCATTGCACTATTCGGAGTATAGCACTAATTATAAATCCGATATCGTATTCTAATAATTCTAGCATACACTACTACTCTCTCTAGACATAATCGAATCTGACAAAGGGGTAAGGCGGTGTCTGGGGGTATAATTTCGAAGAGATAATACAAATCGGGTAGCAAATTGCCCGACGTGATCGAGCGGCACCTCCTTTCCGAAGCGAGTAATAAAATCGAAACGCGTATGCAGTTCTCTATAAATATTAAATGCGAAATTTTACTTGGTTGGGATAGACGTGATGGATGGTTTTTGACCGTAATTTCGGGGTTTCTCAATCAGGCAGCGATGAAACCAGCCCTCGAGTTTGATGAATTAAGCCACGCGTCATTTTTCAACTATGATACATGGCTTTAAGAGTGGCTTGGGTAGTGTCTTTGAACATGCATTGCTCTTGGTAGGAAATATAAAGAAAACATAGTTCAGGTAATATTCGAGAATATATTTTGCATTTTTCACACGAAAGTGTAATCTTTATATTTGTACTTACTTTAGCCCTCTACTTTGCCCTTTAACGCAGATGAAACACCAGTGTTCTTTTTATATATGTTTTTTCTGATGGTCTATTTATACATGCAGAAATATATTTTTGGATTCTTTTAATTGTAAAAAACAGTCTAACAGTCTAAAAAATCTGTTAGATTATCAGAAGTATGCATTTATTAAAATATAAAATCCAAAAAAAAATGCTGCTTGAAATGTTCATATTCAAAAATTTAGCAGCAATTGATTTTGAAAATTAAAGAAATTTCCTTGATGAATAACTCTTTCTTTTAAATCCTTAGATCTAAATAACGGTAAATAAGTGCAAATTTGAACATGCATTGCTCTTGATAGGAAATATAAAGAAAACATAGTTCAGGTAATATTCGAGAATATATTTTGCATTTTTCACACGAAAGTGTAATCCTTATATTTGTACTTCCTTCAATCCTCTACTTCACCCTTTAACGCAGATGAAACACCAGTGTTCTTTTTATATATGTTTTTTCTTCTGATGCTCTATTTATACGTGCAGAAATATATTTTCGTATTTTTTAATTGTAAAAAACAGTTTAATAGATATTAAAAATCTGTTAGATTATCAGAATTATGTTTGTGCTAAAATATAAAATCCAAAAAAAGGTTGTTTAACCCCTTAACGATCGGTTAATTTTCAAGAAAACGGTCATAAAAGTGCCTATTTTTTGGCTTTTGTATTTGTATTACGAATTTAATTAGTGCTGCAACTAGTTTAAAATACACTAACTATCTACAATTACCTTAAAAATATCCTGTTACTGCCATCAGGTGTGTAAAATGAGAAATAAATTTTTTTCCGGGCAAAAGAAATAAATTAGTTTTATTCTCATTGTTGCGTTACTACTGAACACTCCAGCCCGTCAATATCACAGGAGCGAGAAATAGCGGGCTAAAACTCATCTCGTCATTTTCACTGGAGTGAGAAGGAAGGGGTTAAAATGCTTTTTTTTCATTCATATTGAATACCTACTTACTTAAATGTATGGATTTAACTTAAAATTCATGAACATTAAGTTAGTTATGAGATGAAAGTTTCCTAATTACTTTCAACAAAAGCTAACATTTTGAGAATATCACCCGCAATAAAAATGAAACTTTATATGAAGTTTTGTAAACAAAAAATTATAAATTAATAAATCCAAATTGATCAAGTAACAAACCGCTCGAATTAATTAGCGATAAATCTAACTTTCAGATAAGCAAATAAATATGAATTGATTATAATTATAAATAGCAAATGTTGTTTTGATATGATTCTTAATATGGTGTGAGTTTTAAATTCTGAAACCAGAGCAAAAATCTTATGAATGAAACATAAGGTAAAATATATTGAATTTTGAATTAGATGTTTAATAAGCAAAAACAAGTTTCCTTCGATTTTATTTAAATTTATATTCAGTTCTGGAAAACATAAATTCAAAATCAGCAATTTTCGTTTTAAAAAGGGTTTATATACGATAAATGTATTGTTCGAATTAAAATATTCGTAAATATTAAAACAAACAGAATTGATTTTTTTTTCTTAAATAAAAATATTGATACATTTATGAGATATCGTAGAATTTTATAACGTTTGGTATGCGAATATAGAAGCGTGACAATGCATATAAATAAGAAATATGTTTACTAAAACAAAAGGATAAGCCACCTTCTAAAATATTTGCGTAACACAAGAATACGAAATTTCAATTTCTGAGCCATTTGCTGGATTCCTGAACAGAAACATGCGTTTTTTATTGAAAAGATCAAATTTAATCCCTTTTTCTTTCTGCACCACATCAAGAAAGAGATCTTAAATGAAATATGATGGAAATATATTCCTCCCGATACCCGACGCGTTATGGAAATGCGTTTCTCCCAACCAAAATGTCTGAAACAAAAACATCTGCGAGACAAAAGGAGGTAAAAAGGAAGGAGAAAAAAAGTCCTAAAAGGTCACGTGGACATCCAAAATAGATAAAAGAAGAAAGGAAGTTAAATTGAATCACGCTAGTATCGAACTCTGTTATAAGATTACCTCAAATACATATACCTAGTGTGGAAAAAAAAAATCGCACTACCGCCTAACGCATCACCGCCCCTACGTGAACCAATTATCGCCAAGACCGCAATGTACACCAGACTTATTTGCGAAAGACCTTAAAAAGCAGGAAAAAGGCGAAGAACTCTCTATCTTTCTATCAACAGGTTCCCACTTGTTGGCGAAGAAGCAACATGTCATTGTTACGTCTTTTCCTCGATCTTATCCTTAGACTTCGACTCGCTGTAGTATTGATTCTGTTAAGGTAAGTTTTTCTTCCACAGCAGTTGGGGTTGCATTCTGGTTGGTGACCTCCTATTTCACCATCATTATTGAGATAAGATGTTCTCTTTTTTCCTTTTTTATTGACTACGTTTGTTTCCAATTTTGACTATTATGCCATAAATACAAGATTAGATAAGAAAATGTAACAGAAACTTAAATACTTTTACTGTTGCTTCACAAGAAAAATTTAATTAAAAAAACCATGAAATACATTTAGTTAACCATAATTTATTTTATTTGACAAACCAGTCATAATTAACTTGAATTTGCAATATTCTAGTTAAAGGGCTTGGAATCGTATGACTTGAACTGTATATTTTGTAATTGCATGCTTCGAACTGTACATCTTTGAGTTTCGTATTCTTAATGTAATGTCCTGGAATCGTATGTCCTGAATCGTATGTCTTGGAATTGTGTATCTCGAACTATACGTCTTGAAGTTGATAGCATGTCTTGTAGTTGAATATCCTGGGTTTGTACGTCTTGAAGTTGTGTGCGCTCAATTAAAGACTTAAATCGAGACACCATAATATTTTTGGTGGAGTTTAATACTCCATAAACTCAAATTAATTTCTCAGACACATTTAAATATGTTCCTAAAAATATGATCAGACATATTTAAATGTGTTCCTTTTTAGGAACATTTTAAATATTTTCCTAAAATTTTTTTTTCCACCAGAGAGTGTGCCACGTTTATCGGATTTTCCCTAAAAAAAGAGATAGAATAGTATTTTTGAGGGTGACTCAGACCAAAGTAATTATCAAACATATCATTTCATTTTTAAAACTTCAATTGCTCTCTTTCTACTATTATTTTAAATAAAAACTTTTAGAAGATTTTTCAGAAGATAATTGTAATCATATAAACTAGTTCAAAACTATTGAAGCCCATTTATTTGCCCAGGGAAATAGAGAAGAGTGGAAAAGTGATCACTAGAAACACCTTCAATTTTCATTTGGTAATCAAATTAGAATTAAGGTTTTTAAATCCTCGTTCCTCAATATTAGAAAATTCATATTTTGATAGCGTTTTTTCCCCTTTCTTTTTTTATTTTAATTGCTTAACTTCCTCCTCGTGTATATACCTTTCGAAATTACTTTTCAACCAGCATTTTAAAAATATATATTGAAGGCAGTCATTAGTAAACATCCCATAATCAGATTTATTTTATTTTCAGACGATATATAGCACACTTCATAAAAAGTATGATTTTGTTGGACCCTATATGATTAGCTGAAATACATGAAAAAACCATTTAATGATTTACATCAACAACAAAATGAAAATCGATAGATTTTCTAATAGTTGAACCTCGACCTGACAAAGCTATTTTTTGAAACTAAATATAGCGTTAGCTATGCAAAAGTATCGTCAAAAAATGGATTTCTAAACTGTAATTAAAACCGATTATTCATTTAATTTGATACAGTCTGAGACATTCATTTGACAAACCAGTGAATCTTTTCGAAGCTACTCTAGAGGTAAAAGGAAAAATTACCGCTCCTATTCAACGAACCTCTTTAGGATTCCTTATTTATAGCAAATTGTGGGTCTTCTTTCGAGGAAGTCTTTCAACTCCTGGTGAAACCGACATGAAAAGAAGCTAACAGTAGTCTTTTCTTTAATATAATAGGCCTCTATTTCGGAAAAATAATTCTTTGTACGTCTCAGTTTCATAATAGATCTTAAAAACATACAATTGCTGTTAATTTTGAAAATGACCTGTATTGAATGATAGCTAATTAAAGAGACTTTCTCAAGATTTTCTGTTTTAACTATCATTTATTGATAATCAGTGACTGGAAATAACATTGCACACGAGATTTCATGCATGATACAGATTGAAGAAACTCTTTTTTAGTCTTCAATTTTTTTATAATTCTAGAGAAGGAAAATTAATGTTTCTATAATGAATGTTTAGAAATAATTTTTAAAAAAAATATTTCATGACAGGATACCATGAGATTGGATATAAGGTTTGTTTTAAAAGGGTCAATTTATAACTAACGAATCAATGAAATTTATTATTTTATTTTCAGATTGTAGATTCATTTTTATACTAAAGTAAAGCTAAAGGACATCACTAGATCGGAGAGGCAAGGAGGATCGAGGGTAAAGAGTACAGTACTCTTTGTGATTTCAGGTGTTTGTACAATAGCAGTAGAGAGGTGAGTATTTGAATGAGGGATTAAACACAGCTAATTTTTTTTCTTTCTCAAAGCAAGCTCTTGGATTTTCATAACTCTTCCACTTAATTTTCCATAGAATGTCTGTGTGATTTATCATAAGCCATGGTACTTTGCAAACAGTGCGTGCACCAATGAGGCCTAATGGAATGTACTTAAAATTGAATAGAATAAAAATCAGTTGCGCATTTTTAAATTACAAATGCAGTTTCATACTGAAGAGAAATTTGTATAAATCGTTAGTTAGGAGATATTGATGGAGGACAGAGTATAACATGCTCTGTAATTGCAGGGTCTTGTGCTAAAGCAGAACTGCAGTGAGTGTAAAATGAGGGATTAAACACAGCTGTTTTCCCGAAGCAAGTGCTGGGATTTCATAGTTCTTCCACTTTATTGTCTATAGAATGTCTGCATAGTTTATCATAAGTCATGGTACTTCGCTAACAGTGCGTACGCCAATGGTTCTTAATAGACACGGTCAAGTTGTAATAAAATTTCACGCAATCTCTCTAACCAAAATGGGAGAATTTGCATGTTGCAACTTAGGAGCAATGGAGCATTTCTTCTTTGCTAGGAAATATTACGTAATGTAAAGAGTTGACAAAAAAATGACAAAGCATGGTAACTTTTTGATGATTCTCGATTCATTTTAGCTGAACTTAGTTTTAATGATTTTTGTTAATTTTTAGCTTTAAATAAAAATTCTTCTGTTTTCAGGTTTTTTGATAACTAAATTGAGATATTCTCTTTTGTAATATTATGATATTTATTTGCAAACGACTTACAGCAATTTTATTTAGATAATATTGGGGAACAAATATTTTGTTGCATTAATACAAATACTTGATCTTGTCTAATTCGAGTGCGGGGATTTAAATTCTGAAATTCGTTTAGCTCCTAAAGCTACAGATTTTTAAAAATGACAATTAATTTTTGCTGAAATGAGCAAGTTTATAAACTTTTTATATAGCAGAGGGTCACGTAAATTTTGCGCTGAATTCTTGGGGAGTTAGGGTACGTCATCAAGACTAAAATTGTATAGGAACTCTTGCTCGGAAATGCTGTTGTGTGCGGCTAGGGACGTTTCCCTATTATGACTTGTTTAGACACAAAAAAACAGTTCATAATAAGGAAGCAGTGCTAGGGGTGTATGACAGCTTTTTGAGGGGATGGGTTCTTATGCAATTTCAATCATGATAATGTGTCTTAATTCCCCCAGAAATTTGTCCCAACATTTGCTCAATTCCTATTATATATAACGTTTTTAAACTTGTAAATTTCGATAAAAAATGGATTAAAATTATCTTAAATACACTGTAGCTTAGAGAGAGAAATTGTTTGCAGATTAGAAATCTGAAACGTAAAAATATTCAAGATCTATTATGAAAACTTATGCAGCAGAAAAAAAATTTTCTTTAAAGTGTCATTAATGTAAACAATTGAATTATAGTTATTATTAAAAATTATATCTTCTATCCAGGAAAGCAACCCTTCCTGCTCCGCAAGAGCAAGTTGCGAGAAAGAGCTTTCTTGGTGCTGCTGTTACACTGATATTAAACTGCTACAAAAGCATAACTACAAAATAACAATGAAAATGCATAAAAATATAATGAGCATTATTAATGGTTAGTTTAGTTAAAGTTAGTATTTTTTAAATTACTTTATTGAGTTTCTCTCCTCGGTTAAAATTATAAAAATTTCCTTGGTTTATATTATACTATTTTTTTGAAAAATCGGTTAAAAAATTATTAACTGATCTGTAAGGACAGTAAATAATTAAAAAAGATATAATTATGGTATTACTCTTCTATATCAAATATTTTTCTGAACAAAATAATACGCACTTACAGATAACTCTTTTTTAATCAGCAATAATAATTTATCCCACTGATTTGTTACTCAGCACGAGAAAAATTCTTATCGTTCAATTTTGCTCTTACCGGTGACTTTATTATTAGATGTATTGAAACAGATTTTAGAAGGATGAAAAATATAAAAAAATATTTTGTGCTACTAATTCGTTACAGTCAACACTTGCCGAAATCATAATTGTCATTCTCAAAAATAATAACCAATGGCATTAACATTTGTTTACTTTCATTTTTGATGATTTAACAGTCATAGTTTTTGAAAAACCTGTTTTTTTAACCTGTTATTTTTGTACTTATTTTTGTACCGCAATTTTTGTACTTTATATGCAATTTCAATTTTGTTAAAAAAAATATATATTTGTTATAACAGGTGATTTCGCATTTTTATATTTTTAATTTCTTCAGAACAACTTTCAAGGGGTTCAACTCTCCGAAAGAAAAGTTTACAGTACACTGTATTATTTGACTCCTGAAATGATGATAATCATCATGGCAAAAGAAAGGTGAAGGAAATTTTATCGCATCCATACGTTTTTACGATAAAATAGAACTGAATGCACAATTTCAATTCATTTTTTATTTTTTTAAATTTCCTATTGACTTTACATTATTTTAGTTGATGTTTTTTAAAAATATGATCATAAACAAAATAAACAAGTGGCTTCAAACAGCTTTCAAATTCATCTTTCATCTCTACATGCCATAAAAAATAATACATGTTGACTCTACTTGCGTTCACCTGATGTAAAGAACCAAAGATGAATAACTATTAAAAAAAAGTAATGAACTCAAACTGAAATTTATTTTTTAATAAATTAATCAAACTAAAAGATAGCAAAAATGACTGGTGTTATCTTTAAAATAATTTGAAAAAAAATTAAAGGATCGGCTGCTGTCTAAATTGCGACAATTCGCGTTGTTAATCCTATGAGAAAATACCTTTTTCAAATGTCTTAGTAGAAGGTTCCCTTTAATATCCACAGAGATCTTCTTGTGCTTCATCAATTATTGTCCGGAGAACTTTTAGTGCAATAAGATCAAGACTATATGAACGTACTCACACTGTTAAAAATAGTTTTTCAAAGCAGTGCAAAAATATGACAATATAGCTCCAAAACAAATAATACTCGAATTTGAAAACTCTTTATTAAAAATTGAAACAGCATATACTCATTTTTGAGTAAAATATTTGTACAGGAGGAAATGTGTGTGAGACATACTCGTTGCTGGCTGCCGGCAGGATTCAAACCAAGAACAATAGAAAAAGTTCCCAGTCCAGGGTGAGTTAGAAAGCCTTATATATATATTATTCACTTACGAATTTGTAAGATATAGCGAAGTAAGCAAAAAATGAAACTAAAATTTTCCACCTCTTGACTTAGCTATATGGACCATATTTTCAAAAATGCAACCTTTTTCAGCATTGAATTCGGAAATTAATATGTCCTGATGTGTCATGTCATGTGGCTCCCTCTATGTAAAGCTTCCTATCTCTCTCTGAACTGAATTGTACTATTATGGTGGCTACAGCAACCTACTACAAGCCCTTAAGTTCATGGTTCAAATCCTGCAGTTAGACAACGAACATTTCTCTTACACATTACTCCCTGCATATTACACTTATTTCTCCCTGCATATTACACATTTCTCCCCCACATATCCTGCCGTTAGACAACGAGCATTTCTCTTACACATTTCTCCCTCTGGCAGTATTTTGCCTAAAGTTAGTATATGCTGTTTCCATTTTGAATGCATGAACCTTTCAAACTCGATTATGTTACGATGATTATGTTATGATGATTACATGTTTTGGAGCTATTTTGGAGCATCTTTGCTCACTTTTGGGAAATCACTTTTTTTCCTCTCTTTACCCCCTTTTACATAAAAGACTACATGCAAATATATGTAACAAATTAATAAATGAACAATTTGACATAAACAACCACAAACTAAAAACTTGTTTTCTAATCAAAAGTTCTACTTTCTAAAATAATTTTATAAACTATTAATTGACTTTTCATTAAGATTCCCAAAATGTTTCTCCTTATTTATTCTGATGCAAAATTCATTATTTATTGTATGAAGGTAGAATAAGTAAATTTAAATTTCATAAAAATTTCCATCACCCTCTACCGAAAATAAAGAATATCTCCTTTTATAACATTCCTTTAAACAAAGTAACTAAAATAATTATTCAGAACCATACATTTTGTTTTCAAAACACCACTCTCTATTTTTAGTGAATAACTCAATAATAGCCTAATAAATTTTTATATTCTACCTAACTTTCTTTAAGCTTCTATCAAAAATAAAATATATATGCCTTTTTAATATTCTTTTTTTTAACAAAAGAACTCCCCCTCCCCACTTCTTGGGGATGTATGAGAGGCATTCATCAAGTGCTTTTTTCTAAATAAAAATATCTTAAGCGAATCAAACCGTCGAAAGATCTCAATTTTCTGTGGAGGAAAAGGAATATTGGATTCGAAACGCACTGACGTTGGTCGTTGACTCAGTCTACTGGAGCCGACTGTCAAGCTAGTCTCTGAATCAACAAGACCCCTCTCATCACAGTGATTGGCGGTACTGATTTCAAACCAGGGTATCGGCAATATCTGCACATTTGCTCAGACAACGTCTCAGCCGTCACTGAGAAATGATTAAATATTTGGAAAGGGTTAGGGTAAATTTTTCTTCTCTTAAAATTCAATAGAAAGAGATTGGATAGTTTGAGAACTATACTTTTCTGTGGTTATTGAGTAAATTTAAATTTAGAAATCATTAACTAATTTAAGGTAAAATTTTGCTTTATTTTTTATTGCTAGGTTAAAAAGATAAATGTTTGGAATAAAGGAAACTATTTGGTATTGAATTGAATGTAAAATTAATTTCCCTCAGAAGAATTGAATATAAAATAAGATGGAGATAAGCACAATAAAAATAGGGTATTCCTCATCGCGAAATCATAGTAAATGTTTGAAACTCTTTGAATTGCGTTCCTAAATGTTAAAAATATTGCATTTTATTGCATAATTTTAATTATAAAAAACAGAATCTATTACAGAAATATGAAAATGTGTGTATTTTCCACTTAATTGAATGAAATTTTAATATTAAAGAATCCAGTGGCTTATATCAACCATTATCAAAAATTAATATTAAAATTAATAATTCCATTTTGAATTTTAATAATTTATTTTTTAACCTATTTTTTATTGTTAGAAGCTTAAGTTTTGAATAAATTTAAGTTTTAAATGATTTTTTATCATTTATTTTTTTTAAAAATATTTTTATTACAAATGTGTATTGTTTTAAACTTGTTTTTAAGGAAGATTTCTAAAAAAAGACAAAAAAATAAATAAAAATCACGCACACACACAAAAAGGAAAAAATATGAAAAATTGCTTCAAAACCACAAATTTAAAACACGTTTCTATCCGTAAATTTTAAGGATGATTTTTTGGACTGACTGCGGTTATTTTACCGCAATTTTAGAATGAAAATTCTAACAGTGTAACGAACGCAACAAGCTAAGTTCAGCTATTTTCTTTAACGATGCCCATCTAAGCAAGGAGATTTAAGCTATTCACTTTAGCGTTTTTCGGTTTTGCAACAAACCGAAACTTAAACTGAATTAATTTTAATGTAAAGCCTGTTTTTTAAGATTGCAAAAAAACAAAGTGCGTCTAGAGTTTGGCGAAGTTTGTTTAGTTCGACTAGATTTTATTGAATAAACATTAAAATCGTTGTATGAATTGCATTTGAAATTACCTCTATGTAATAAAACATGGACTTCAGGAAAGTGAAAAATGAAAATAATTTTGAAAATCACCATACATTTAAAAAACGACTTGAAAATTGCAAAACTCTTCATAACGAATGAAGTGTATCAGAAGTTATAGAATTGTTATAACTGAAAATATTCAAACTATCGTGGTGATCGAGTTATATGTGCAAATATAATAATATGTTTATTAAATATTAATTGACCATGAGTAAATTATACTATTATGATATGCTCAATTAATGTTGGAGAATAACCGCTGTTAATTTTGATTTTAAAAAAAAAACCGAAAACGAAACCTGTCACAAATAACCGGCAACAGTCTGTCTACCCAATTAACCATAAAGTTTACGGTTAAAAATATTTTTTTTTTACTTTTATGGATTTAAAACTGTTTACAAGTAACATTGTTTCAAAACCGCAAAAAAGAAATTTAATTGGACATTAAAGCTAGGCTTTTCTCTAGGCAATTGACATTGAAGTTAGCTTGCGGTTGAGTTGTGTTTTGTCAAATGAGCTTATGGAATGTGATGTAACATGAATCATATCAAATGAATCCGCTGTTATTAGCTTATCTGGTTGCTTCACCTATCGTAAGACATGGGAAATTCTAGACTTTTCGTGTTAAGAAGTTTAATGGTGCTACTATCTATACGTGAATGAAAGTATCGTAATCTAATACTCCAGGGCCACAAATTGGAGAGTGCAAGAAACTGCGAACTCTTCATGTGTTGAAGTGAATGCTCCCCGTTTTGTTGGTCATGAGATTGACAGATTAGCCCTTTCGGCTATAAAATGTATCCTGCTACAATGAACTAAGTAGCATAATTAGGTCGGCCAAGTGGGTGCGATAAAATTCTAGTTGTTTAACCGTATTGGTTGAAAGCCGTTAGAAAATGGTTTTTGCCTCAGTTAATAGTTTGAATGCCATCTTATTTACGGTTATTTGACTGCTTTTTTTGAATATGATAAAATAACTATTAAATTAATTGCTATTTAACCACTTTTTCAAAACATTTCTGACAGTGTAGCTTTAAAGATTCGAACTTTCGTGGTGATAGAATTAGATGCGCTTGATATGATAATATTTTACTAAAATATGTATTGGTGAGGTGGTGTGTAAATAATATTTTTGCGATATATTCAAATAATGTTCGAAAATGACTATATATACATATACAAAGACTATATATATATTGATAAATTCATTTTCCATATTTATGGCAAAAATTTTACTTCGGGTATCCAATAATTTGCTTTAATTTTTTAAATAGATATTTAACGCTTAATAATTAGCTAAAAATATTCTATTGTTCACAAATTAAACTTGTTTCATTTCTTAAATTTTAATCTTCATTAAAGGGCTCTATTTTCATAATTTAAATTAATTTTGAAAAGGAAACATTATCATTAATTTCCGAAGTTTATTTTAAAACTTTTAGTGAACTATTCTATTTAATTTAAGAGAACAAACGATTTTTTTGCTTAACTCAAAACACAGTCCAATAGCTTTATTAAAAGCTTCTGTGGTGCATTTTGCATTTTTTTTTATTTCAATTATAATGAGTTTTTTCAGCTTTTTGAACCACGCACCGGCTTAAGTCCTTAGCCGAAATTGAAAGCTTAAATTAAAATAGCCATCCAATTCGATTCAACATTTTCCGTCCTGTAAATTCTGCACGCTAAAAATGGAACTCTCAAAAAATTACTTTCTTTTTTGAAAAATATTTATCTTTTCCTAGCGGTAAAGAGGATTACCTGGACCAGTTAATGTTCGAAAATCATTTTCTTTTCGAAAATAAGGATCGGGTAATTATTTCATTAGAATACTTCTGCGCCCTAGGGAATTTTTTAATTTATCTTATTTTCTATGTTTGAAAAGCAGATGAAAAGCGCCTTTTTTCTCCATTAATTTTCTTTTTCTATTTTTATTTACTTTATCTTACCGAATATTTTATTTCCGTAGCGTTTGTTTTCTTTTTTTCTCCTTATAGGAATATATAATAAGTGAAAAAAAATACATTACATAATTTATTTTAAACTTTAAGAATAAAATTGATTTGAAACATTGATTGTGCTTTTGATTAAAGAAAGCCAGCTTTTAACATGTTTGCTTCTCAACTAATGATTAAAAAACAAAAAATGCTTGTTAATTTCAAAATAATATTGATTATAATTATGCTCTTTAATAGTTCATCATGCCAATTAAAAAATAAATATAGAATAGAGAGTTTGAAACAAAAATACGTGTGGTAAGATTGTTAAATTAAATTTATTTATCTCTTTTAGGGTTTTTATGCTTTGAATTTTTTTTTTAGCTTTTTCCGTTTTGAAACTTAACTTATTATCAAATCGAAAGGGTTTTTACAAGTTTTCATCAGCTGATAAAAACTCCTATTTCTTTACCCCTTTGCTATAAGCTAAATTTTATTTTTGAAAACACGAAATGAGGAACAAAAAAGTTTTGCTGTAGGCTAAAATTTAATTATGGTGCATCATGCCAATAGTAGGATAAAATTCTATTATAATTATTGTTATACATCGAAAATACTACTAGCTATTGTTATAATGAGTATAATTAACTTTAATTGTGGCACTATGGGAACACCAAAAAGCTCGGTAATTTTTACACGAGCGCTTTGGTGTTAATTTTGGTGAAATTAACAGTAAAATATGGCTTTATAATACGTGACAAATTTTGGTAAATGTGACAATTTTTGTACCCTTTTCATGATACCTTAGAGCAAAAGCATAAAAACCCTTTATTTAATTTCAATCTACTTTTCAATATTGTATTTTTAACTAAATGCGTGGTAATTATTATTGTAAAATTACTATAATTTTAAAAATCTGAATTTCCGTTTAACCGTTACCATATGAACGGAAAAGTTATGAAATGAATGTCTTATTTCAATTTTACTAACCAGAATTATGTTTTTCTTTTTACCAGAAATATCATTACCATACAGTACAAATGAGATAATGAGGAAAATATCAAAAAATTGCTTTCTTAGTAACCCAAAAGTTTTGCCTAAGTCCAGGAAAAGAATGAATAAAATACAAATATTTTTTTGAAAATACAATATAAAATACAATTTAAAATTCTTATTAACTATTATAATTAGTATATAATTATATATAATTAGTATTTCAAATTGTATTTTATATTGTATTCTACTATGCCTTTTTGTATTTTATTCATTCTTTTCCTGGACTTAGGCAAAACTTTTGGGTTACTAAGAAAGCAATTTTTTGACTTTTGTCTTGGCTTTCTCGATAGAAAAAGTTTTTCATTTATGACATCCGAAGCTGGTACCCAATGACGACGTCTGCTTTGGTTGTCATATTTCTTATGAATATTTTTTCAAATTTTCTTCATTGTCTCATTTGTTTAATTCCTCTTGGTTTCACTGCTGCTAAGCGCAATTTTCCATTTGGATGTATTATTATTATTAATTTTAATTGCTTTAATATTTTGAATTTTTTTCTTAATACCATACAGTACAGTAATTTCGCAAGATTTATTTTTTATCCGTGTGCATTTACCGGCGTAAATCATAAGTTATCGACCAAATTTTCGAAACTCAAGAGCACCCGCAATCAAAAAATGAACGAAACGAACGTTGCTCTGTAATGAAATTCTGGTTCTTTAATATACGCACTGGCCAATGCCAAGTATTTCAGACGTTTATGAATCTTGTGAGCCTGAGGTTCTTTTTCGGTTATTCTAATGCAGCGTATGTTCAAAATTGAACGGGACGGAATATCATAAGTTATATACATGATTTGTCAGCACCCGCTAGATCTCCAATCGCTGTTGATGATGAGATTGCTAAGGTGCATCGAATTTTGAAATAATTAAAATTTCGATATGAACAAAACGGAAACATTTTATATGTTACAGATATCATTTGGATATATTAATACACACGGTCTAGAGCAGGGGTTTCCAACTTGCATGTGACCGAGGGTCGAAATTAAAAATCCCAGTCAAATGGCGGGCCGCAACTTCATCAAAATTTTATATAGGACTCTTTTATGTTTGAAGGAACATTAAATATAACGGTCAGATTTGTATCAAAGTTTTTTCTATATTGAAAAGCAAAATCACAAGTATTAGAAATATTGCTTGTTAAGCATAATTTTGAATCTTCTCTTAATCAGAAACTTAGGGGCAAAATTAAAATTTTTTCGACTTATTATAGGGAGAATTTCTTCTAGAAAATTTCTAATACGCACATGCTAAATTATATTCACAAAATACAAAAAAAAGAGAAATAAAAAAGAGCAACATACACGATTATTTTGGTATTTGAATAAATATTTTCTTGGATGCAAAATCTGAGAAATAAATTTATTTGCACCGTTGGTATGTTAAAATTTACAGAAACGAAGAAATTAGGTTTATATAAAGAAAAGTATTCTAAACCCATATGGATTTTTTTCGAAAATTGTCCACAAAAAAACGACAACTAATATATTTTAGTTCCCAGGCCGCACACAAAAGCTTCGTGGGCCGGATGCGGCCCGCGGGCCGCCAGTTGGTAACTACTGGTCTAGAGCATTGGTCTCTTAATAAGGCGACAAGAGTTCAAGTAGTGGTGGTTAGCTTACTGATTCAAAAACTACTTTTGATTCACACTCAACATACTGTTAATGCGAAATATTCAACGTGGTAGATGGTTTGCAAAATAGAATCCCTTTGCCTTTGTGCTAACTATGGGAGGTTTTTGTGATTTTCCTTTCCATGTATCACAAATTCTGGTTAGTGCCCTCAAAAGTCACTCGTGTTGATAAGTTTGCTCAACATGTTGAAACAATTCTTCAGAAATTATCGTACTGTATGTTTAAGACTTTTCTGGTAAAAAAAAAACAAAAACACAATTCTGGTAAAAAAATTAAAATGTTTGACATTTAAGCCATTCATAGGGTAATGGTTCATTGGAAATTCTGGTTTTCTAACTTATAGCTCTTATCACCTCACATTTAGTAAAAATACAAAACCGAAAAGTAAATTTAACCGAATAAATCTTTTTTATGCCATGCTCTAAGGTTTCATGATAAAATTATCAAAGTTTAAAAACGCATTATAAAACAATACTTTATTGCTAATTTTACCAAATGTCATTGTCAAAGTGTTTCGGTATAAATTATCGTGCTTTTCGGTATTTCCATAGAGCCAGAAACACGGCAAACTTTATCATATTCTGGTAGTTTCAACCAAAATCTTTCTTTTTAGTATAGTACGTGATCCAAAAGTTTCCTTGTATTCTAGGTTGTGTTTAAAACTATAATTTTGTGGAGTTGAACAGTGATAGCTACAATTCCGATAAGAATCAGCTGTTTAATTTTGGAAAAAAATTATATAAAACAACCCTTCTCTATAGTCTAAATAAAGGTACGCTTCATTCGCACCATTCGGTACCTTTATTTGTGCTTTATTCAGAATGTTTTTGTTTTGATTTGGTGATTGAATAAAATTTTATCCCAGCAATAATTTCCTGAAATATACACTGTAGAGGTAAGTACTGCAAGATTTTTTATTGACTAAGAAAAACAAGCATTTGTTGCAAAAAAAATTACTGATAATCTAAAAGAAAAGGCTTTCAAACTTCAAGCTTATTTACTCACTTTACCTTAATATAATTCGGAATTATTGGTGCATTAAACCATAAGGTTTCTATCAGCTTAGGTGTACATTTGACAAGCAGCGGATTTTTTTTCCTACGTACTTAAATTCTCTAAAAACGGTGACAGGGTTGAAATAAAGTGTAAAAAAAAATATCCCCACCCATCTCTTATTATCCAATCTACGTGGGAAAAATAACACTCAGCTGTCACGTCCTCGTCCATTAAGGAAAATCCTGACTCCATGAGTGTACGAGTGTGTGAGAGATTTCCAAGAGGAAAAGAAGAAGTCTGTATATCGACCACTGTGTATGTATGAGTACAGTAGGGTGAGTACGGGGGGTGCTCTCTCACTCTCCGCCCATCAGACAGCAATACAAAACCTGTTAAAAAGAAGCCACATTTACAGGCACCCGTAAAAATACCATGCGTTTATGGCACAAATTGATGTCAGAAGGATTTTTGACCCGTTGTAAACTGAAACGTGACTTTGCAGGGAAAAAGTGAGATAAGTCCGACTTTGAAAAACATAGTTTTTTTCTTCAAGGCACTAGTTTATGACTGTCACATGAGTCGTATATTATTTTAATATTTTAGTTTGTCACAAGTAGCATGTTTTTATATCCATAATACAAAAGGATGGAATATACATATTTATTTTTATTTTATTTTATCGACCAAATGCATGCTACAGATAAAACATTCAATTACAGAGGCTTGGAGCTACGATACCTTAGGGGATAAGGCATTCGCCTCCCAATGAGGGGACCCAGGTTTGAATCCCAGCCGTGGTTGGTCAATGCGAAAATATCCTCAGTGGTAGACGGATCATGGGCCGCCGGGATAACTAAGCACAGTTTTTCTGGTTTTCCTTGCCATGTAACGCAAATGCGGAAAAAGTCCTTCGCGAAGGTGTTTCCTCTCCTACACTTGGATCAAGTATTCTTTCAATGCGTGATCCAAGAGTTTCCTTGTTTTCTGGATTGAGTATAAAATTACAAGGTTACAAAATTGAATATCGGTAGTCGTAAATTCAAAATTAAGGTAGATTGCTCAACGACTGTTGTAAAATTATAAAATGAAATTGTTGAGGTGTAAAGTGAGATGAAAAGAAAATGCATTGCAACAATAGAACATTTAGATACAAATTAAAAAAAACACTAAAAGACATGGTAAAAATGTCAAGTTTGCTAAAAACGTTTTATAATCTGTACACCTCTGTAATAATCATTATTGTTTCTATAGTAGTAATATAATAATTACATATGGATTATATACAGCGACATGGGTGGACCGTTGCAAAAGTGAAGTATATCCTCGTAAAAGAATTTAAAATTAATTAACTTTTTGCAAATTTAGATATTAGAAAAGAAATACAAGTATTCAATTAGTCTAATTGTTTATGGGATATCAATTCAGTTATTGGAGTTTACTTAGAGTTTACAATAGTTTTACTTTTATAATGAAAGTTTTGAAGATTATGATAGATTTAAGTAAGAAAAAAATTTTTTTTTGTTGAGTTATTTCATTTTTACAATGACAACGTTTTTACGAACGACGTAAAGCAATTTTGTGACCAGCCCTGTGCTCTGTAAATAAATCCATTTTAAATACATATAACTTAAAACACTCTAATAATTGTATAAAAAAATGCATGTATGGACACCGGAGAAAACTTTAGTGTATTTTAACACCAAAAGTGGTAGCAACAATTCTACACCAAAGTTTTGTTCCACTAATCAGTTTCTGTCATAGTGAATGTTCTTTTACACTTCTTGGTGTAAAGTAGGTGCAACCATTTTAGTTATTCAGTTACAATGAAATTTTAATTACAATTATTTAGATATGGTGCTCATAAGTGTCCGTAAACTCATATTTACGATTCAATCTAAAGTAAGATAGGTACTTTAGTTACGTCACCCTAGAGCTGCACAATAGGCTATTGGAGACGGTCTGGGAAACATCCCTGAGTATGATCCGAAGATATGCCATCGTAAATTTGATCCTCTGGAGAGGGGATGGCACCTCTGCTTTGGTAGCCCGAAGAACTGCGAGCGAAGTCATGCACTTTATGGTAGAACAGTTTAACGAGGACCGATACCGGGCACACTCGGCCCCAACGTAGGTTGATAAAAGTCGTCACCCACCTGCTTACTGTCCGCAATCAGTGATGCTGGACTTCGGTGTTCTACTGGGAACCGTGTCATAACGATCAGTTCACTGCGGAACCAATCTAAGGTAAGAATCTTTAAATTTGGATGCAATCTACAATTTTTTAAAACAAAATTAGTTTGCCAATTAATTATAAGGACCGAATAATAATATGGATTTGAATTAGACTTGAACTGATCTGAATTGAAGCTAAATATTATAGAGTTATTTAACACAATAGACACAATTGTATAAAACTTATGAGACATAAATATTTTTATTATACAACTGAAAATATAAATGTCTTTGATAACAGTTTACATGTTTAGTTTGTCAAATCAATTAAAAAAGAAGGCTGAAATTATATGGAAAATAATCGATCGCAATCAATATTCTTGACCTATCAGAAAAGAGGATTGAAATTTACATGGTATTAAATAGACTAAGATCTCTTTGTGAACTCAACCCGACTTGGCAAATAATCGACTATGATCTTGGAACTTGGTCTTTCATAGACACTGGGGTCGGTAGTTAAGTTTTTATAGAAAATTAAAAAAACATATATATATCCTTAGAAATAATATTAACACTTAAGTAAACTTACTCATTTTTCATAGCTGGAGTTTTCTGTCATCGATTATATCACTTGTAGCATAAATTATGTTTTGAAATTTAAGGAACCGTTCTTCTATCACTATTTTCTAAAATTTAAGAAACACTCAAAAATGGCAACACATCTCCTCCGTCCTGTCGCTAACCGTGAATGGAGTAAAAGCATTTGATCTTTGAGTAAGCTTTATAAATTTTTGTTGTTAATAATTTTGTTGTTAAGTATGCATGAATGCTCGATAAAGCATTAACTTGAAAAAAAAGCAAACATTCATAAATTTTTTAGAGTTTTTCAACACCAAATGCAGATGGGCTTAACAGTGTATAATATTTTATATAATTAACAAATTTAATTGAATAACAAGACTGTTCAAAACGAATTTTAAAAATTATTCTATTTCATTACTATCTTCAAGATGTTTTATAACTAAGAGATTTATATTCAAAAATGCTAGGGAGTACTTTGTATCATGTAGACTGAAACAAAAAAATAACGAAATAAAACATAAATTAAAAATTACAGAAATGGACATACTATAGTTTCGGTTCTATAAACGAGTGCCTTCCTCAGTGTCCAAACACCAAATGATGATAGAGATGTAATGAGACAAAAACGCGCAAAGTTGTTTTACCAACAGAGTTAAAATAACGAATTTGAGCACGATAATGAAAAAACGGAGATAAGAAACAGGTGTGAGGGGGTAGTTTATTTAGTACCGAAACTATAGTATGTCCGTCTCTGTTCTATCATTTGCTCTTTATTCGCGTTGTTCTTTTGCTTCAGAGAACCTTTACATCTCCAGAATTCTTATCAATCAGATGTTGGAAACATATTCAGAACCTATGTATTAAAAAATTCAAAATATTAATATATATATGTTCATATATATTGAAAGGAAATTTTTAACGAAAGGTGAACGACTTTTCAATTAATCAAAAAAGTAAATTGGTTCTGGTCTTGAAGACGATACATTAAATTCTGATATCTTTTTTCCCTCTTAAACTTCAATGTGCAGAATACTTTTTGCTCCGATGTTGACTAAGATTCTAAAATTGTTCAGTAAAAGTGATGAAAACAAAATACCCTGTACAGTTTTATTATTTTGTAACAATAAGGATAAACAATCTTAAAGATGTTGTATCATAGGGTCACACTACAGGAAAGTTCTGAATTTTTTTTTAAAGTAACTTATTTCCGTATATCCTTAAAATCCACCACAGAATATTTCGTTATCATATAAAGTCCTCTATTTCTTTAGTTTAATTTGAAACTAAAACTTGAGTTTTATTTTTTCTGATTTTCAGTTTAAAAATAGTGTTTTTCCTCCACTAAAGTCTTATTTTTGAATAAAATCAGGCACAGAATTTTTCGAAATTATTTGTATATTGTTTGAAATGTAGAAGCTAATTTTAATATATTTTGTATTGAATATATTTATATTTTCCTTTTTATTGAATATATTTATATTTTTCTTCTTAATTGAATATATTTATCTTTCTCTTATCTAATTGTATCTAATCTATTATCTAATTGTATATATGTATCTTTCTATACTATAACAGTAATTAAAAATTCCGAAATATCTGAGCATCTTTAATTTGAATGTATCAAAAGTGATAAACAGAGATAAATTTAAAAGTAAAATACCTTCTGATAAATATAATTTCATGTAGACATACGTCTATGACTTTTTAAATGATGGAATAAAAGTCTGAAACTCTCAGGACTTACTTCACTATATCAGATAAAGGTGTCAGAGTGTTGGCAGCGTAAAAAGTAATCCATACTTCATTCAAATCTTGAAACAAGATTAGGCGCAAATAAATAATTCGTTGTAGAAGCTTTCTTACTTCCTTACAGTCAGAAAAATCGGCGCATCTTTAATTTGAATGCATCAAAAAGTGATAAACAGAGATAAATTTAAAAGCAAAATACTTTCTGATAAATATCATTTTGTGTGGACATACATCTATGACTTTTAAATGATGCAATAAAAGTCTGAAACTTTCAAGACTTACTTCACTATAACAGACACAGGTGTCAGAATGGTAGCAGCCTAAAAAGTAATTCTCCAAAAACTAAAATGCGTTTTATGTTTTATGTAAGATCTTAGAAAAAGGATTTCTTTTATGCTTTTTAAAGTAAGTGTTTTTTAAAGATGGCTGTAGGGAGATATCAAAATATTTTTTTTTTCGTTAATTTTTTCATACTGTGTCAATCCTGTATCTTTACGAAATTATTTTACTCTCGCCCTGCCTAAAGGAATGAGACTTTTTAAACCATAAGTCTTTGTTAGGTTTCTGTATAAATTCTTGAAAGTATTCCAAGTTTAAGCAATTTAGGTATCCATAATGGAGTTTTAAGCAGTTGTTTTTGAAGGTGCTTAAAATTTAATTTTTTAAGTGTATAATTTATTGGATTTTAAAAGCAAACAATAATGCACAATCTTTCGCAGTGTCTCCTTTTGTTTGGTTCTTACATGACGGTGCTAAAAAGGAAGAAGATAAAAAAATAACGAAGTAGTTTTCTAAGTTTGTTAGCAAATATTTTCAAGAAGAATTAAAAAAAAATTGTATTTTTAAGAAAACTATGTTAAAGTGTAAAAGGAAAATAGCCATAAACTTTATTTATTTTATTCAATATTTTACAAAGTGTGGAATAATCACCGCCATTAATGCATATTTTTAAAATCTTTGTAAAAAAATAAGTCAAAAATATAAAGGTGTCTCAAATTCATATTTTAGAAGGAAAAAAATAAATGAAACAAGCATTCCAAATCAAACGAATCACCACTGAGGAAGTGGGAAATAAAAATCTGTTTTATTGCCAAAAGAAACAGAGAACAGTTAGGAAAACCTTTGAATTTCCTCATGTACTCGAACTTTTTTTGATGTTTTTAATTCCGTCTTTCCTAGCAGTGATTCGTTAGTGTTTTTTTGCATAAATATTAACGTGCGCTCTCTTAAATGTGTATATTTCTTTACTTCAGTTTTACTTATATATCTAAAAAATATTTGTTACAGACAGTGATTGCGAAACACTTTGCCTCACCAAAACAATTTATATAATTTTAAACTTTTAGATGCGATCCTCGGTCACTTTTGAGTTAAGAATAATAATTTTGGTTTTCAGAGAGCTTTAAGAATCTATATTCGAACCCTTTATAATTCGTTTTGAAGAGAAAGAAATAATGAACAGTCAATGAGCTGTTTTCTATTGTGATTGTATTGTCATCGTGTTTTGTGTTAGGTTACTAATTCCTCTCCTAAAAAACTACAAACTGCAAAGTACAACCAGAAACTACACCCAGGAAAGGCTTATAAATGTGAAACATTATTCTGTTGGGTAAAATGTTTTGTATTTTTACTCCTGCTATTTACTGCGTTTTTATTTAAACTTTAATTTTTCAAGAAAAAAAAAGCTCTTCAAATAATAAATTTAATGTTATAGTTAGAAATAACCGAGTCTTTATTAAATTAATCAATGAGGTAAATAAAAAAAATACAAAATCCACAGTATTTTTATATTTTTTATGTCATTCAAATAATAAGGAAGATGAAAAAAATGCAATAATTAAAAAATGTACAATGAAAAAAAAGTACATTTCTTTTATGAAATAGATGAACAAAAAAAATTTTTTTCCAGCAATTTTTTAAGTATTCTTTAACTTATAGCCTAACTCTTAAAGTGTGTGCTTATTGTTTGCAATGCAACCATCTTCTAACCATATTTTAGGAAAAATCCGACATAAACAAATAAGTTTTATTTTGAACTATCCATAATAAAAGTTAACATTTTCCTTCAAGATTATATTAATAGATAATTGGGAGTGTCACCTTCGTGACAGTTACTAGGCGATCTTTATCTTTTAAGTCAAATTACTTTAAATCTTAAACTATAGCATAAGTGAATAATCTCACATTAGATGTGACTATGTATTATATATATTATCGAACGAAACTTTCTATTCAGAATAAAACTGCTTGCGACGCGTAAAATTATATATGTGTATATATACACACANAAACAGTTCCCTCATATATGGAAAGACTCAAGAGTAATTTCATTCCCGAAATCGAGGAGAAAACCTAGCAAAGCTGGAAATTTACCGGCCAATTAGTTTACTGCAGACTAAGAGCAACTGAGCAAAATTTTAGAGAATATCAATATATATATATATATATGTATCAATCGTTTCAATTTATGCATATTTATGTCCGAAAAATGCAGTTTCAGGGTAAATTTACATATGTAACGAAATTAGCTCTCAAACACGTTTTTTATTTTTAACAAAAAGGGGGATATTTTTCATCTTGCCATTTTTTGCTGTCTTCATGGATAGCCTTGGCTGAAGATAAACAAAATATAGCTGAATAATCACGAACAACAATTGACACAACTTAACAATAGTTGTAAAATTCGCACAGTGTTTGCTAAAAATAGATGTTTTACAAGACAACTAAAACATTCGAAAACAGTCTTACTGTTTGAAGGATTAAAAAGATAAAAAGAATAGACAATACATGAAAAATATTTATTGATTTGGTGGAATAATTGGATAAATGTGCGTAATGAAAATGGTAAGTATTAGTTCGATATTTTTTTTTATCGGTTTTTAAAATTATGTGCTTTATTTATTTATTTATTTATTTTCTTACAGATTTCCCAATAGATAAGCTTGTCATATCCAAAAGCATCTACACAATCTTCAATTTGAGATGAACAGTAAGTGGCTAATGTATATAGCTAAAAGAAGAAACATCAAAAAGTGAAAACCCAAAAAATAAGTTCAAGAAGAAGAAAATTAATTTAAATTCATTTCAGATACATCAAATCCAGATGTTTGTAATGCTGTTGTAATCTCAGACAAATCTCACTGATATCCAAATTACCGTAAAATCAAAATATAATTTCTTTCAACTACGTGCGAAACAGCGATTTTATTAAAATTTGTGCTTATCTCGTGTGAATTTGAAAGAAAAAATTAGTAAAAACAGTGAAATAATTTTTTGATTGGTTTGAAATGAAAGTTTTTATCTTGTTCACCCAACATGCAGATTTAATAAAAGTTGGTTTTAGTCGTTAAAGAGTGTTCTTTGAACTTGTAACTTTTGTTAATCTTTTAATATCAATTTTGAGGTAAAGTTTCGAATTGATATAAATTTGAAATCATAAGAAATCCATCAAGTCTGTTAATAATGTTACAAGGCGATAACTTTAAACAAATGTTAGTTTAAAAAAACTCCATATTTTCAATTAAAAGTTAGAATTGAAATTTCTGTAAAGTTCATTTTAATTTTAAGTTTTTACCTAAAATTAAAATATATATCTTAACTTATAATGTAAAGTTTATTAATATAAAATTTTTAGAAAAAAAATATTTATATTAAATATTTAACAATATATTATATGAGAAAACAAATTTTAGGAGAAACATTTAATATCCTGTTATTGAATTGCATTAAACAATAAGAAAGTCAAGAAAAATCTTTTTGATCTTTTAAAAAAGTCTTGAAAACAAAAAAAAGTACTTTTTATCTGATAAGTAAAAAAAGGAAAAAATAAATAAATGAGATAACAATACAAAAATTCGATAGCTAATGAACTTGCAATTGCATAAAAAAGTCACAGATAGTTTATAGGAAGTCAAAGAAATTGTTTTTTCAAATATTACTATGAGAGGCATTGTGTAATTGAAACTGGTAAGTAGAGAAAACTGGATTAAGTTCAACATTAAAATAAGAGAATAAGCTTGGCAATTTTTCTGAAGCGTTTGATAATAGTTTTGGCAAAATTAACAATAAAATATTGTTTTATAATTTGTGGTAAAATTTAGCAGCTGTGGTAAAAATCTGTAATTTTATCATGATACCTTAGAGCAATGCAGAGAAACCAAATTTCAAGTTTTGTATTTTTTATTAAATGCCTTTTAATAAGAAAGATAATTTTGGAAAACAGATTTTCTGTTAAACCGTTACCATATGAATCTAAAAATTACCAAATGGCTGGTTTAAATACCATATATTTTAATTTATAACTAAAATTATTTATTTATTTATTCGTCAGAACCAGATGTTTTTATTTTATTTTATTTAATTTTTTATTTTTCTCACCAGAAATGTCATTACTATTTTGGTAAATGCTGTGAATTTCTGAATTTCTAACAATAATTCATGGCTGTTAGCAAACGTTTTGCCTATCGTTAGTCAGCTATGAAAATTGTTCAAAACATCAATATTAAGAAAGGCCACTAGTTTTGTGAAAGTGCAAGTATTTGCAATCTAATTTTCAAATCTAATTTTTATATAGATTTTCCAAAGCTGTATTGTTTTTCCCAATAAAAATTTGAAAAAAGTCAGAGTTTTTCATTGATTTTAATGACTATTTTTCTGGGGAGAAAAATTTTACCAAAAGCGCTATTAAAAAATTTAATAACTTCTAAAATATTTAAACTATTTGACCGCTGTAATGCTTAGATAATGAGATATATAGGTAAGATGAGATGTATAGTTTTTAAAATCATATTTTGATTCGAAGCTCTAGCACTTAAATCATGACCTTTTATGTTTATTGGCGAAAAAGCATTGGGAGCTACCGCTCAAAATCTACATGTTTGGTGTATTAAAAGTTGGAATAGTGGTGAAAAGGTTATTCAGAATGGTGTGAAATAAATACTCAAATAATATGAAAATTTCTTCATTTTTTTCATAAAACTTCGCAAAAGCATTAAACAAATTCATAACAATTACACAACCGTTTATGAAATTCAACATAAAATAATTTGCGCAAGACTAAGTGAGTAATGCAACATCGAAACGATTGGAATTAAAGAAGTCTACATAACAAGTAAAAGTTCAAACTACTTCAGCACTCAGCTTATTACCTATTTTATTATAAAGAGTCACTTCACGAAGGTGAATATCTATTAACGCAATATTAAAAAATTTTATTTTTAATAATAATCTCTAAAAATTATAAATACATCATCTCAATACTTTTTATAGCAACAAGCACACTTTTTTGACTGATTTAATGAGTTTTTTAAAATTCATTGGAACTTTTTTTGAGAATATTTTTTTGATAGAACAAGGAGAAAAACATAAATAAAAAAACGATAAATATCTGAGCAAAAGTTGTTAATAAATCTATTTAAATAGTATAAGGAATATATACATTCCAAAATTCAATTAAGAAGTGGTATTAGAAAAATTATTTCTCTTATGATAAAAATTACAGTTGGAGAAAAGCTGTTAAAAGAAAAATGTAGCTAGCAAAAAGAATTTCTTTTTAACAAAAAATCATACATTGAGAAAAAAATATGGTCAAAACTAACAGAATATGGTAAAGTTTACCATGTTTAATGTTTCTGGCTCTATGGAAATATCGAAAAAAGAAACTCCGTAATTTTTAATGAAGCGATTTAGTAAAGATTAATACTGTTTTCATAAACAGAATTATGTTTCTCTTTCTTTTTTTTAAAGATTTTTTTTACTAATAGTGTCATTACCTTAGAGCAGTTTTATTAAAATGTTTTTGTCTCTATGTAATAAATATTTCAACTGCAACTATGAAAAAAGAAAATATTTTCATAATTATTTCAGTTTGATCTTTATTACGATGATAAAATTTGGTATTAGTGAATTTTGATAAAAAATATGAGGAGTGACTACCTAAATCAATAAAAAAATATAGGAGAGTTTCTGTAGTAAACTGAAATGATACTCAAGTGAAGAAGCAATTTCGTCAAATATTTCAGAGTTTGTGTTTTGTCAAATATATATCATTTTGTAACTATACAAATGCAGTTCAGAAATTGCTGAGTCATAAAAATTGAATAATTTCATTTCTGAAAGTGATTTTACGTTATTATGTTCTTAAAACGAAAAGATATGTTTTATTATTAATTAAAAATATTTTTAAATTTATTATATAATAACTTTAATTACTTAATTATTAATGAGTGGAGCTAAGAAATTCTCAGGATTTTCTAGTGTCTCATAAAAATTAAGGAAAGGAACAGGACATTTTTTTTCAAGATTCTCTAAAAGTAAAAATAAAAACCAGTATTTCATTAGAAGATATCGAATCAAGGCATGAAATAAAAGATATAAAATAAGAAAACTTATTTTTTAAATTCGATTTAAAAATATCAAATGACTTTTCCCAGAAAATTTAATTCCTATAACGTTTTATTAAATCCGCTTTATTAAATTCTTTTTTTTAAAAAGAACTAAATCTGATAGGTTAAAGTGACTTGTAAGGAGTAATTATCCAATTCTTTTCAATCAACACTAGACCGAATTAAATAAAAAAAATCTATTACGACGTGGGTAGTTCTTAGAAAAAGACTTTTTAAGCACCAATTTTAGAAATCTAAGTTTTATTTCTGTTTCCAATTTAAATTCATTGCAGTATTTGCCAATTTATTTTAATTATATTTGAGGAGGAAAATCTGTTTTATCGTTATAATGCCTTAACTTAGCTTACTAGTTAAGTTATTGAAGTCAAATAAGTTTTTAATGTAAAAAAAATTTAATCGACAAATTTCTATATTTCTTAATTTGATAAACATTGATATTAAAGTAGAATTTGTAGTATTAATTATGATTATAGCATTTCTAAAGCAAATCTTTCATAATGAGATTTATGTAATTAATTTCTGAAGAATACTGAATTATGTTATTTCTCCATTTTTCAATCATAATTATTAAGGAAAAAGATAAATTATCTTGCCATTAATTTCACATAATTTTTTTTGTTTCTGTCCATCAAAAATTTTTTATTAAATTATGGTAGACTCTCGTCTCATTTAATATTTTTTTGTAATTTTATGAAATTAAGCTTTATTAAGAAGTTTATTACACAGAGTACAAATGAATGATGTCAGAAGTTGAAAAAAATGTATAAATACCCTATATGTAACGTATAAATAGATACAATTTCCGTTTTTTGCCTATTTTAAACTAGAATACACAGCATTGGTATTTAATACTAACCATATTATGATCATATTTATAATTAATCACCATATTTATATTTCACCGTCATAGTACACATACCAAATACACATTGTATAGATATATGACTATGTATTGTATATATACATGGATATATGAGAATATTAGACATATGAGTGTATATAAAGCATTTGAAAGCAATAAACTAAGTAAATGATTATGGAAGTCAGCTATTTTGCAGGCAGGTATAGTGTAAAATAGAACAAATGGGTTAAATCTTTTTGCTTTGAAGAAATATGCAATTATCTTAATTATTATTACATTATTTTACCTTTTTTTACGAGCTCAGATTTAATAAAAGAAATTAATTATTTAAATACGATGCACATGCGAGAATGCTTTTGTATATAAATGATCCATCCTATTCTCCAAAGCAAAGTTAAAGTTAAATTAGTTTCGCTATGTAGTCAGATTCAAAACTCAGTGTGAAATCGTATAGAGCTAAATCCTACTCATTTCGTTTCTTATTTCTGCTTAGAATACCAAGTCATGTATATTTTTTCGTGTAGTTACATGAATATTTTAATTCTGTATGACTATATTAACTCCGTATACATATTGTAAATGCTTTCGTTTTTTTTTATCCTCTATTATATTCGTATACAAGACATCTTGTATGTCGTTTTGCTTATTTTGTATCATTTTTATAATGTCTTTTAAGTTTTTTGCTTTATCTTTTCTATAAACATTAAAATAACTTTTTTTAGTTGGATTTACAAGACTTTTCTATTAAGCTGACCACAATCTAAACAAATTGGTAAAATTAAAGTTTTTAACTAATAAGATTAATTCTTAAGTGTACACGTTAAAAAATATCGGATAAAATTACGATATAAAGTACCGATACTGATGTCTTGGAAATAAAAGAGTGTTTTCTCTGCGCTAATTAATGTCCATCTGCTCTGTATTGGGATGGAAAATTAATTGGCGAATGCAGTTTGGAACAAGGTGAAACTTTCAAGGTTCTAAAAAGATTACTTTTAAGTGATGTAAAATCATGTTACTGCCCTAACAAAACTAATATAAGTTCTTGAAGGCATTTTAATGTAGTTATCGCATGCATTTTATTGTACAATGAAAAAGTTTTTAGCATAAAATTTACGGTAAAAAGTACAAGCATTCAAGGTGCCGGTATTTTTCACTGCAAAATCCATTTTTATCAGAACATGTTACGGAACGACAAATGTGATTTACTGTAAATGTTAAAGTTATAATTACCGTCAATTCATGTTATCAAGAGCATCACTACCGCATGTCATTGTCTCTTCTACATGTTATTTGGAAGGAAAAGATTATTTTTTCTTCTTTCTCTACTACATGTTATTACACTGTATTACACGGAGTAACGTTTTTCGTTGCTCTTACATAACTGATATTTTTATCTTAATAATAGTACATAATAACTACACTCATTAAAGCCGTTTAACTAAAATTATTACTTTATAAGCAAATAGAAAAATATATCGACTAATTGTTGAAAAATCTTAAAAATATTTATCTTGTACTGCTTTTGTTTTCAAGGTATCTTTAATTGTTTTCTTTATTAAATATCATGTACTCTTCGTATAAAGGATAACTTTAAAATGTTTGTTATTATTTTTTATTATCTTCGCAAGTGTTTCGCTTTAACTCTCTTATATATTTTTTGGATTTCATGACTTCTGGTTTGACCTTATTTAAGCTAATATTTAACCTACTTTAACTTCTCTAGCTTTGTACACATTGAAATTTCTTGACTAAGAAGAAACTCTAACTAATAAGAAATAAAAATGTTCTTTCAATCAGGGTACCAATACTTTTTACTGTAAATACATTCATCCTAAATATGCATGGTAGAATGACACATATAAAGAAAATATAACAAACACAGAAAACATAGTACATATCTAACACTGAACGTGTTCTGAAAATAAGCTCATAAGTTTTCGAAATTCATAATTTCAGTTGCTAATAGGACATTCTGTATTTAATGAATTGAAATAAATTCTAAATTCTAGGTTTTGCAACGAATTTTATTAGCTTTATAATTTCTACAAGCATGTATCAACAAGTTAATTAATTTTTCGGCAAACTTTTTCTGAACGTCTCATATAACAGAAAAAAAAACATGTAAAATATCCTTCATTGAAGATCAACTTTTAAAATTTTATGCACTGCAAAATTTCGTTTTCTTTTATTCTTTCATTTAAAGCCTATTGATAAAAGGAACGGTAAATAAAAAGAACACTATTTTGGATACGCGATATGTTTTACTTTTTATTTCAGTTCTCGTTCTTAAAGGAAATGTAGGCGAGTCAATTTCCTCGAGTATAGAATATAAGTAATCACTGCTTTGGGGTTACAAAATCTAATTTGCCTCGCTGGTTGCTATTTCTTGGTTCTTGATGTGTCAAAAAACGGATCTGGAATGGGTACGCAATGCAGATATGCAAATGAAATAAGATTATCTTTTTTTTGTACCCTTATTTTTTTCCTTTCGTTTCTCTCGTAAAAAGTGAATTTTGTGAAAAGGGGAAATGCTCGGAATGCGTATGAACTTCATTTGGAACAAACTTAGGACTACTTAGAATCTTTTCCTTTTTACCTGAAGTCGTTTTACATTTTTATTATTTCAAAAAATTGTTGTTTCAGTAAGACGAACAAGGCTGATTTTTAATGATACGCTCTACTGAGTAATTTTATTTTTAAAATTGTTTTATAAGGCGCATTAAATTAAGTGAAAAATGTTTTAAAATTAAAAAGACTATTCCATATTGCTGAAAATTATTTTGTGTGTGGAATCGAAGTATTATTTTATAAAAATGGAGTTTAAATTTATAATTTTTATATCATTGTTGAGGATTAAGAGTTAATTATGGCATTGGAAGGATGAATGGGTAAGAACTATTTCAAATTTTTTTTTCCGTAATTTTTTATCACCTAATGTTGTTTTTTTCTTCGATTATTTCAAAAATTGTTATTTTGGAATGAAGGACGAAATTAGTTTTTATTGTTCTTTTACACTGAGACATTTTATTTTTGAAATTGTTTAATACGGCGCATTTAATTAAAAGCTAACTGCTTCAAAATTAATTGGTTGATTCCTCTACTAAAACTGATTTTATCCGCGGAACCAATGTTTATTATACACGGTAAAAACCATTCTGGTAAAAATTACTGAACTGTATTTGATGTCAGCACAATAGATATGCTTAAAACTAATTTAAAAATAGTAGACATGGGATTGTGGGTTTGTCTATATAATTTTTACCAATGTTGTATCGAAAATTCTATATTATTCAGTATTCCCTAAACTATAATTATCAGATGATGTGGTAAATAATTTTACGATTTTAAATAGTTGTAATGGTAACTTTCATTTTTACTGATTAATTTATTGTTCTGTGCAAATAATTCCAAAAAAATTATTTTGACACATTGGAGAAGCGCAAACGCAAAACAAAATAAATGATCTTTTTCTTCCAATACAGTTCTTCAAGTCAACACAAGCTTCTAAGTACAATTTGTAGATAAATGTCAAAACACCATTTAACAAATTAGAGACTAAGTAATTGGAAGGAAATTGAATAGATTTCTGAGCACTTGTTCACTAAATTATTATGGATTTAATTAAAACTAACACTATAAAAAATTCAGTATTAATTTACTATAAAAAGTACTGGAGTCTTGGGTGCACCATTCATAAAATCCATTGTTAACTTACATTTTTTACCGTAACTCTTAGAGCAATACTCATTTAATTATAGTGATTTTATATTAAGTACAACTGCATTTAAAAAAATACGATGCATCAGATTCTGTGTTTCGTAAAATCTTACACTAAAAAATGGATTTTACTGTAAAAAGTACCGGGACACAAGTTACGGTACTTTTTACCGTAATTTATTCCGGAATTTCTCTGTCTTTTGTTCAAGTGATCTTTCTGACACTCGAGAGAGAAAGTTTGATGCAGAATTGATTTCAGAATGAATTCTTTGAATATAAATTTTATTTTACTCTTGGTTACGTAAAGCGACTTTGTTGCATCAACTGAATACACTGAATACAGTTGAAATTACCGTATTGTATGTCAATGACATTTCTTTTAAAAACATTTCCATTATTCTTTTTAATGAAATCAAAATATACAGCCAGATATATTTAAACCATTCATTTGGAATTTTTCCATTCGGTAATGGTTTCCTAGAAATTCTGGTTTCCAAAATAAAAGTTTTTAATAACACACATTTAGTAAAAAAATACAAAACTGAAAAGTAAATTTAACCGAATAAATACTTTTTATGCCTTGCTCTAAGGTATTTTACCATATTTACCACATTTTCTTACATATTATAAAACCTTATTATTGTTATATATTGCATATTATTGTTATCATTACCGAAGAGAGTTTTGGTGTTCTCATAGAGCTAGAAACAGGGTAAAGTTTACCAGTTTTTTTGGTTATTTTGACCATACCAAATTTGGGTGTATTATTTCTTGACATTTATATCAGGATACCATATTAAATCTTTGACAGATCGCTGCATGCAGTACTTTCTATGAAGTAAAACACTATTGTAATGAACTTTTTTATGTGGGTACAGTTTAATCAACATGTATTTTAAAGTTTACTGATGACAGCACATTTTCATATATTTATTTTTTCAAATGTTTCTATATTTCTATTTTTTTTTAAAGTTTACACGTAACTAAAATTACCATAATAAATGCCATTCGGAAAATATGATTAATTTCTAAATTCATATTAAATTCAAACGAGTTCAGTAAATATAATTTAATAAATATGTCAATACATATTTCTATTCTGTTTGATACGGTGCAAAATTTTTTAATCAATTTTAAATTATTATTTAATTATTATTATTATTATTATTATTATAATTATTATTATTATTTAATTAATTTTTAAAATGCTGTAATCAAAGTCAAACTATCGAGTTTATTTTTCGAATCTCAGCATTTGTGCTAGAATAATCATTTTTATGAATCATAACTCTGCGAAAGAGATAAACTCGAAAACCAAATAATAATATTCTAAAATGCTTTTGTAGCCGAAAGAAATGAAAAAAAACTGAACCTTGTTCTCCTTTTTATTCCGCCACTCAACCTTTCAAAAACAATACAAGATACTGCTATTTCCCTTTCAAATGTGAAAAACAGAAAGAGAGCACCAGTAAAACCTTCCGACGTGTAATGAAAAAAAAAAATAAAAAATAAAAAAGAAAACTTTCTTTTTACGATAAAAGAAATCTGAAATTCAAACATCATGCTCCGTCATTTGGATTGCATAATATCATGCAGTTTTTAAATTCTGTATGTTTGGGTTAGTATTACGCGCTTTAGCTATAATTGCAAAAATATGACGAATTTATTATAAGTACTTGATTTTCATTCCTCAAGAGATTAAAAAATAAAAGAGAAAGATTTTATTTTTAATACTCCAATATTACACTATAAAAAATTCCGCATTCGTTTACCGGTAAAAAGTACCAACACTCAGGTAGCCAGTGCTTCTTGCCATGAAATCCATTTTTACAAGAACATGTTACGGAACAATCCTCCATACAACAACCGTTATCTCTCTAGCAATCTAGTTATATATATATATATATATATAT